>NC_049993.1:1254552-1260595 GCF_000003815.2 Branchiostoma floridae | reverse complement strand
CATTGGCGCATGCTCTTGCTTTAGATGTAGCCGGCATCTGTGAACATTGATGGACTGTCTCTGTCTTATTCTACATTACTAGATTTTTAAGCAGTTAAAATAAAAAGATTTTTTTACATTTTTTCTTAGTAAAATGGCGGCCAATTTGGCGCCAATGCTCTTGCTTTCAGATGTAAGCTGGCATCTGTGAAACATTGATGGATTGTCTCTGTCTTATTCTACATTACTAGATTTTTAAGCAGTTAAAATAAAAAGATTTTTTTACATTTTTTCTTAGTAAAATGGCGGCCAATTTGGCGCCAATGCTCTTGCTTTCAGATGTAAGCTGGCATCTGTGAAACATTGATGGATTGTCTCTGTCTTATTCTACATTACTAGATTTTTAAGCAGTTAAAATAAAAAGATTTTTTTACATTTTTTCTTAGTAAAATGGCGGCCAATTTGGCGCCAATGCTCTTGCTTTCAGATGTAAGCCGGCATCTGTGAAACATTGATGGACTGTCTCTGTCTTATTCTACATTACTAGATTTTTAAGCAGTTAAAATAAAAAGATTTTTTTACATTTTTTCTTAGTAAAATGGCGGCCAATTTGGCGCCAATGCTCTTGCTTTCAGATGTAAGCTGGCATCTGTGAAACATTGATGGATTGTCTCTGTCTTATTCAACATAACTAGATTTTTAAGCAGTTAAAAAAAATTTTTTTTTATATTTTTTCTTCGTAAAATGGCGGCCAATTTGGCGCCAATGCCATTGAATGCTTTCAGATGTAAGCCGGCATCTGTGAAACATTGATGGATTGCGATCTGTTTTATTCAACATTACTAGATTTTTAAGCAGTAAATAAAAAGATTTTTAATTTTTTCTTAGTAAAATGGCGGCCAATTTGGCGCCAATGTTCTTTATCATAGAACAATCTGGAGATGTTATTTGAGGTACATGTAACAAGACAGTCACTATATTTGAAAGTCACTTGATTAGAACATTGTTACCTCTATCTGTAGGTGTAAAAACTTACAGACCATAGACCTGACAGTGTGTAGACTTGGATATCATAGTATCAATGCCATAAAGAAAATGTAGATCCGACAAAATACAGTGTTTAGATGTGATGTTTTGGTTTAATTATTGCATAAACAGCGATGCATACACAGCATTGACCCGGCTCGGCACTCTTTTGTTATATATTCATATGACTTCGATGTTAGACCAATGGACTTAAAGTTGCAAACAGCTTAACTCCTATAGCTGTGATCAAAGAAGTTTAAAATTGCTAGTTTTCGTTACTCTCCATGCAAACTGAGGTTTGGATCTGGCTGTTGTTTCTTGTGTGTGTTGTTGGAATTTTGTTGCCAGGGCTTAAAGAATTTTGTACCATTTTCTTAATAATATGCATTTTTTTACCTAAATTTTGTTATTTACATAGCTGCCATCGCTCAGGCACCTATACGTGAATGACAGTGTCTCTTTGAACACTTTTCATAATGTGTTTAATCATTATCCTGTCCCAAATCATCTGACTACTTTTGATCGCTTCTGTCAGCATTGTATTTGTTTCCGACATTAACTAAGCCATTGCAGGATGAAGCTAAGCCTAAATGTTTTGGGGGAGGGCCTTGTCTCTTGTCTAGCTTGTTCTGCAGTACATTATCTTAGCACAGACCTGGCTTTATTTTTTTCTTGATTTTTGAAATCACTTTTATTTGTTTGCCAGTAATTTAAAATGATTCTTAAGTTGTTGACTTGCAAGTAAAAATGGCTGACAGTGGTTCAGCTTCTGTGGAACTTAAGGAAGTGCTAATAAGAGAATATCTTTTGGTAATAAAAAAAATGTTGAAGGTTGGCGCCGATGTATAAGCAGGCAGCCATTAAGGAGACTTGCTTTTGTTGGTAAAATTAGGGCTGCCAGATTTTAGGCGCCTCTTTTTGCATAATGAAATAAGAGTTATCATCAATGTAACCACTGCCTGGCCATGAAAGGAATCTCAGATGCATGACACAATTGTGTATTGTTTTTGTTTCGTTCTGATGAAAAGGGCTGCCAGCATTGAGGCGCCTCTTTGTACATAAAAGCATCAGAATTATGTTGTATGTCCTATATTGGCTGCAATTTTAAGACCAAAAAGATCATGCAGAAAAGAGCATTTTCTAGCTAAAGGTAATCTTTATGTAATGTACATATGTATAACGCTCAAATTCAACGTAGAGCGTAATCAGTGAAATTTTGCGTCGAGCGATATTGGCCCCTTTAATTTAATCTATTGCGTAGAAGCTAACCGGATTTTATCGTAAAACGTAATTCACATTAATTATTCGTAAAGCGAAATCGAGAGTTCATTCAACTTAGTTCTACCGGCAAACTTTACCAGCAAAAATGCAGGATATTGCATTTCAAAGGATCCAGATTTTAAAATTTTGCTGGACCTTCCTTGCGATGGGTCTGACTCCTTTGGCACTGGACATGGTGAAAATATGTTGCGGGGGTATTGCCCCCCAACTATAGCTCAAGCCAAAAACTTGGAGGCATTCAAAAATGCCCTTTGCACCAGCCATTAACCAACCAAAGTCTACGGGTACTCGCTGCCACACAACAACACGGCGGTCAGGGAGCGGCGGCCCTGCCCACTAAGGAGCCACAAGCCACCTGCACCTGCATCTAGGTAAAATGACCTCTTCACCACAGTGCCAGAGCCTTCAACAAAATGAGGTTGGCTCTTAAAAAGAAGATGAACTAGTAGAAATTTCTTTACCAAACTGCTCAGTTAAAAAGCAAAATGTGCCCCTCAAACTTTTCTCTGGGCGGCTCTTGGCCAGACTTGCAACGGCTTGGGCTTCCTGCACTCACAACTCTCCAGCGCTCGTCACCCTCAATAACTGTTCTCTGACAGAAATGTCATTGCATTGAGCATATAGTATGCCACCAAAATTTGCCCCTCAAAATGCAGAAAATGGTATTTTTGTGGGTACCAGGTTCAAAATTTTCCCGTACTGTGAATATCTAATTGAAATGCCATTCAACTTAGCTTTTACGGGTACTTGCCGTCACACAACAACATGGCGGTCAGGGAGCGGCGCCCCTGCCCATTGAGGAGCCAAAAGCCACCAGCCACAAATCAGCCCCACAAACCTGCACCTAGAAAATGACCCCTTCCCTTAGTGCCTCAACAAAATGAGGTTTGGCACTCAAACGAAGAAGAAGAAGACGTAGTCTGTGAGCAAAATTTGTCCTTCAAAATGCAGAAAAATAGCGTTTCAGAGGGTCAAGATGTCACTATTTTCCCGGGGGAGCACGCCCAGGATTGTAGGCCTCCGCTTTTGCTGCTAAGCAACAAGTGCTGAAAATGACGTCATATAAGTTTTGTTTTGTTTAGTTTGTTTTGTTCAATTTTGTTTAGATCTCCTCTTCACTAAACTAACACACTGTATATAATAACTAACAACTACTAACACACTGTATATATGACAGCTAACACACTATAAGGCAGGTAAATAGGACAGGTCTACCTGATTAGAGATTATCAACTGCACTTCAATGTAAGATAAAATGCACCTGGGGTCTTGTTTGCTGCATTACTGGTACCAATAGGTCGTGTGGTTTCCATCAGACACTCAGTCTGGTATTCTACATCAGAATAGAATCTTGGGATCTGCAACGTTACCCACCTCCTCCCCCTTCCCATGATGGGAGTCTGTCCTTTGACAAGTGACAGTTACTTGTGACATGACGTGACTGTGACAAGTGACAATGACTATATATTAAACATTTTTGGAGTAACTCATGGTAGATAGCGCCCCATGGCCCGACCTAGTTGGGCGCTATCTGCCATGAGTTACCCCAGGACCTAGTTGGGCGCTATCTGCCATGAGTTACTCCAGGACCTAGTTGGGCACTATCTGCCATTAGTTATTCCAGGACCTAGTTGGGCGCTATCTGCCATGAGTTACTCCACGACCTAGTGGGGCGCTATCTGCCATGAGTTACCCCACGACCTAGTTGGGCGCTATCTGCCATGAGTTACCCCAGGACCTAGTGGGGCGCTATCTGCCATTACTCCAGGTGACAAGTGACAGTTACTTGTGACATGACGTGACTGTGACAAGTGACAATGACTATATATTGAACATTTTTGGAGTAACTCATGGTAGATAGCGCCCCATGGCCCGACCTAATTGGGCGCTATCTGCCATGAGTTACCCCAGGACCTAGTTGGGCGCTATCTGCCATGAGTTACCCCAGGACCTAGTGGGGCGCTATCTGCCATGAGTTACCCCAGGACCTAGTGGGGCGCTATCTGCCATGAGTTACCCCAGGACCTAGTGGGTCACTATCTGCCATGAGTTATTCCAGGACCTTGTGGGTCGCTATCTGCCATGAGTTATTCCAGCACCTTGTTGGGCGCTATCTGCCATGAGTTATTCCAGGACCTAGTTGGGCGCTATCTGCAATGAGTTACTCCAGGACCTAGTTGGGCGCTATCTGCCATGAGTTACTCCAGGACCTAGTGGGGCTCTATCTGCCATTACTCCAGGACCTAGTGGGGCGCTATCTGCCATGAGTTACTCCAGGACCTAGTGGGGCGCTATCTGCCATTACTCCAGGACCTAGTGGGGCGCTATCTGCCATGAGTTATTCCAGGACCTAGTTGGGCGCTATTTGCCATGAGTTACTCCAGGACCTTGTGGGGCACTCTGCCATGAGTTATTCCAGGACCTTGTGGGTCGCTATCTGCCATGAGTTATTCCAGGACCTAGTTGGGCGCTATCTGCCATGAGTTACTCCAGGACCTAGTTGGGCGCTATCTGCGCTGAGTTACCCTAGGACCTAGTTGGGCGCTATCCGCCATGAGTTACTCCAGGACCTTGTTGGTCGCTATCTGCCATGAGTTACTCCAGGACCTAGTTGGGCGCTATCTGCCATGAGTTATTCCAGGACCTAGTTGGGCGCTATCTGCCATGAGTTACCCCAGGACCTAGTGGGGCGCTATCTGCCATGAGTTACTCCAGGACCTTGTTGGGCGCTATCTGCCATGAGTTACCCCAGGACCTAGTGGGGCGCTATCTGCCATGAGTTACTCCAGGACCTAGTTGGGCGCTATCTGCCATTAGTTACTCCAGGACCTAGTTGGGCGCTATCTGCCATGAGTTATTCCAGGACCTAGTTGGGCGCTACCTGCCATTACTCCAGGACCTAGTGGGGTGCTATCTGCCATGAGTTACCCCAGGACCTAGTGGGGCGCTATCTGCCATGAGTTACCCCAGGACCTAGTTGGGCGCTATCTGCCATGAGTTACCCCAGGACCTAGTGGGGCGCTATCTGCCATTACTCCAGGTGACAAGTGACAGTTACTTGTGACATGACGTGACTGTGACAAGTGACAATGACTATATATTAAACATTTTTGGAGTAACTCATGGTAGATAGCGCCCCATGGCCCGACCTAGTTGGGCGCTATCTGCCATGAGTTACCCCAGGACCTAGTTGGGCGCTATCTGCCATGAGTTACTCCAGGACCTAGTGGGGCGCTATCTGCCATGAGTTACCCCAGGACCTAGTGGGGCGCTATCTGCCATGAGTTACCCCAGGACCTAGTGGGGCGCTATCTGCCATGAGTTACTCCAGGACCTAGTGGGGCGCTATCTGCCATTACTCCAGGACCTAGTTGGGCGCTATCTGCCATGAGTTACCCCAGGACCTAGTGGGGCGCTATCTGCCATGAGTTACCCCAGGACCTAGTGGGGCGCTATCTGCCATGAGTTACCCCAGGACCTAGTGGGGCGCTATCTGCCATGAGTTACCCCAGGACCTAGTGGGGCGCTATCTGCCATGAGTTACCCCAGGACCTAGTGGGGCGCTATCTGCCATGAGTTATTCCAGGACCTAGTTGGGCGCTATCTGCCATGAGTTACTCCAGGACCTAGTTGGGCGCTATCTGCGCTGAGTTACCCTAGGACCTAGTTGGGCGCTATCCGCCATGAGTTACTCCAGGACCTTGTTGGTCGCTATCTGCCATGAGTTACTCCAGGACCTAGTTGGGCGCTATCTGCC
>NC_049993.1:1251713-1254278 GCF_000003815.2 Branchiostoma floridae | reverse complement strand
CCTAGTGGGGCGCTATCTGTCATTACTCCAGGACCTAGTGGGGCGCTATCTGCCATGAGTTATTCCAGCACCTAGTTGGGCGCTATTTGCCATGAGTTACTCCAGGACCTTGTGGGGCACTCTGCCATGAGTTATTCCAGGACCTTGTGGGTCGCTATCTGCCATGAGTTATTCCAGGACCTAGTTGGGCGCTATCTGCCATGAGTTACTCCAGGACCTAGTTGGGCGCTATCTGCGCTGAGTTACCCTAGGACCTAGTTGGGCGCTATCCGCCATGAGTTACTCCAGGACCTAGTTGGGCGCTATCCGCCATGAGTTACTCCAGGACCTTGTTGGTCGCTATCTGCCATGAGTTACTCCAGGACCTAGTTGGGCGCTATCTGCCATGAGTTATTCCAGGACCTTGTTGGGCGCTATCTGCCATGAGTTACCCAGGGACCTAGTGGGCCGCTATCTGCCATGAGTTACCCCAGGACCTAGTTGGGCGCTATCTGCCATGAGTTACCCCAGGACCTAGTGGGGCGCTATCTGCCATGAGTTACTCCAGGACCTAGTTGGGCGCTATCTGCCATTAGTTACTCCAGGACCTAGTTGGGCGCTATCTGCCATGAGTTATTCCAGGACCTAGTTGGGCGCTATCTGCCATTACTCCAGGACCTAGTGGGGTGCTATCTGCCATGAGTTACCCCAGGACCTAGTGGGGCGCTATTTGCCATGAGTTACCCCAGGACCTAGTGGGTCACTATCTGCCATGAGTTATTCCAGGACCTTGTGGGTCGCTATCTGCCATGAGTTATTCCAGCACCTTGTTGGGCGCTATCTGCCATGAGTTATTCCAGGACCTAGTTGGGCGCTATCTGCCATGAGTTACTCCAGGACCTAGTGGGGCGCTATCTGCCATGAGTTATTCCAGGACCTAGTTGGGCGCTATCTGCCATTACTCCAGGACCTAGTGGGGCGCTATCTGCCATGAGTTACTCCAGGACCTAGTGGGGCGCTATCTGCCATTACTCCAGGACCTAGTTGGGCGCTATCTGCCATGAGTTATTCCAGGACCTAGTTGGGCGCTATCTGCCATTACTCCAGGACCTAGTGGGGCGCTATCTGCCATTACTCCAGGACCTAGTTGGGCGCTATTTGCCATGAGTTACTCCAGGACCTTGTGGGGCACTCTGCCATGAGTTATTCCAGGACCTAGTTGGGCGCTATCTGCCATGAGTTACTCCAGGACCTAGTTGGGCGCTATCTGCCATTACTCCAGGACCTAGTGGGGTGCTATCTGCCATTACTCCAGGACCTAGTTGGGCGCTATTTGCCATGAGTTACTCCAGGACCTTGTGGGGCGCTCTGCCATGAGTTATTCCAGGACCTTGTGGGTCGCTATCTGCCATGAGTTATTCCAGGACCTAGTTGGGCGCTATTTGCCATTACTCCAGGACCTAGTGGGGCGCTATCTGCCATGAGTTACCCCAGGACCTGGTGGGGCGCTATTTGCCATGAGTTACTCCAGGACCTAGATGGGCGCTATCTGCCATGAGTTACTCCAGGACCTAGTTGGGCGCTATCTGCCATGAGTTATTCCAGGACCTAGTTGGGCGCTATCTGCCATTACTCCAGGACCTAGTGGGGCGCTATCTGCCATGAGTTACCCCAGGACCTAGTGGGGCGCTATTTGCCATGAGTTACCCCAGGACCTAGTGGGTCACTATCTGCCATGAGTTATTCCAGGACCTTGTGGGTCGCTATCTGCCATGAGTTATTCCAGCACCTTGTTGGGCGCTATCTGCCATGAGTTATTCCAGGACCTAGTTGGGCGCTATCTGCAATGAGTTACTCCAGGACCTAGTTGGGCGCTATCTGCCATGAGTTACTCCAGGACCTAGTGGGGCTCTATCTGCCATTACTCCAGGACCTAGTGGGGCGCTATCTGCCATGAGTTATTCCAGGACCTAGTTGGGCGCTATTTGCCATGAGTTACTCCAGGACCTTGTGGGGCACTCTGCCATGAGTTATTCCAGGACCTTGTGGGTCGCTATCTGCCATGAGTTATTCCAGGACCTAGTTGGGCGCTATCTGCCATGAGTTACTCCAGGACCTAGTTGGGCGCTATCTGCGCTGAGTTACCCTAGGACCTAGTTGGGCGCTATCCGCCATGAGTTACTCCAGGACCTAGTTGGGCGCTATCCGCCATGAGTTACTCCAGGACCTTGTTGGTCGCTATCTGCCATGAGTTACTCCAGGACCTAGTTGGGCGCTATCTGCCATGAGTTATTCCAGGACCTTGTTGGTCGCTATCTGCCATGAGTTACTCCAGGACCTAGTTGGGCGCTATCTGCCATGAGTTATTCCAGGACCTAGTTGGGCGCTATCTGCCATGAGTTACCCCAGGACCTAGTTGGGCGCTATCCGCCATGAGTTACTCCAGGACCTTGTTGGTCGCTATCTGCCATGAGTTACTCCAGGACCTAGTTGGGCGCTATCTGCCATGAGTTATTCCAGGACCTAGTTGGGCGCTATCTGCCATGAGTTACTCCAGGACCTAGTGGGGCGCTATCTGCCATGACT
>NC_049993.1:1250702-1251528 GCF_000003815.2 Branchiostoma floridae | reverse complement strand
GTTGGGGCACTCTGCCATGAGTTATTCCAGGACCTTGTGGGTCGCTATCTGCCATGAGTTATTCCAGGACCTAGTTGGGCGCTATCTGCCATGAGTTACTCCAGGACCTAGTTGGGCGCTATCTGCGCTGAGTTACCCTAGGACCTAGTTGGGCGCTATCCGCCATGAGTTACTCCAGGACCTTGTTGGTCGCTATCTGCCATGAGTTACTCCAGGACCTAGTTGGGCGCTATCTGCCATGAGTTATTCCAGGACCTAGTTGGGCGCTATCTGCCATGAGTTACCCCAGGACCTAGTGGGGCGCTATCTGCCATGAGTTACTCCAGGACCTTGTTGGGCGCTATCTGCCATGAGTTACCCCAGGACCTAGTGGGGCGCTATCTGCCATGAGTTACTCCAGGACCTAGTTGGGCGCTATCTGCCATTAGTTACTCCAGGACCTAGTTGGGCGCTATCTGCCATGAGTTATTCCAGGACCTAGTTGGGCGCTATCTGCCATTACTCCAGGACCTAGTGGGGTGCTATCTGCCATGAGTTACCCCAGGACCTAGTGGGGCGCTATTTGCCATGAGTTACCCCAGGACCTAGTGGGTCACTATCTGCCATGAGTTATTCCAGGACCTTGTGGGTCGCTATCTGCCATGAGTTATTCCAGCACCTTGTTGGGCGCTATCTGCCATGAGTTATTCCAGGACCTAGTTGGGCGCTATCTGCCATGAGTTACTCCAGGACCTAGTGGGGCGCTATCTGCCATGAGTTATTCCAGGACCTAGTTGGGCGCTATCTGCCATTACTCCAGGACCTAGTGGGCGCTATCTGCCATGAG
>NC_049993.1:1243637-1250602 GCF_000003815.2 Branchiostoma floridae | reverse complement strand
TATCTGTCATGAGTTACTCCAGGACCTAGTTGGGCGCTATCTGCCATGAGTTATTCCAGGACCTAGTTGGGCGCTATCTGCCATGAGTTACCCCAGGACCTAGTGGGGCGCTATCTGCCATGAGTTACTCCAGGACCTTGTTGGGCGCTATCTGCCATGAGTTACCCCAGGACCTGGTGGGGCGCTATTTGCCATGAGTTACTCCAGGACCTAGATGGGCGCTATCTGCCATGAGTTACTCCAGGACCTAGTTGGGCGCTATCTGCCATGAGTTATTCCAGGACCTAGTTGGGCGCTATCTGCCATTACTCCAGGACCTAGTGGGGCGCTATCTGCCATGAGTTACCCCAGGACCTAGTGGGGCGCTATTTGCCATGAGTTACCCCAGGACCTAGTGGGTCACTATCTGCCATGAGTTATTCCAGGACCTTGTGGGTCGCTATCTGCCATGAGTTATTCCAGCACCTTGTTGGGCGCTATCTGCCATGAGTTATTCCAGGACCTAGTTGGGCGCTATCTGCCATGAGTTACTCCAGGACCTAGTTGGGCGCTATTTGCCATGAGTTACTCCAGGACCTTGTGGGGCTCTAACTCTGCCATGAGTTATTCCAGGACCTAGTTGGGCGCTATCTGCCATGAGTTATTCCAGGACCTAGTTGGGCGCTATCTGCCATGAATTACTCCAGGACCTAGTGGGGTGCTATCTGCCATTACTTATTCCAGGACCTAGTTGGGCGCTATTTGCCATGAGTTACTCCAGGACCTTGTGGGGCGCTATCTGCCATGAGTTATTCCAGGACCTAGTTGGGTCGCTATCTGCCATGAGTTATTCCAGGACCTAGTTGGGCGCTATTTGCCATTACTCCAGGACCTAGTGGGGCGCTATCTGCCATGAGTTACCCCAGGACCTGGTGGGGCGCTATTTGCCATGAGTTACTCCAGGACCTAGATGGGCGCTATCTGCCATGAGTTACTCCAGGACCTATTTGGGCGCTATCTGCCATGAGTTATTCCAGGACCTAGTTGGGCGCTATCCGCCATGACGTACGCCGTTTTACTTGTTGGTCGCTATCTGCCATGAGTCACTCCAGGACGTTGTTGGGCGCTATCTGCCATGAGTTATTCCAGGACCAAGTGGGGCGCTATCCGCCATGAGTTACTCCAGGACCTTGTTGGTCGCTATCTGCCATGAGTTACTCCAGGACCTTGTTTGGCGCTATCTCATAGTGCCCCATGTATGCTTTTGTACGTGTATGAGCCCCTGAAGAATGACATTGACGACCGTGACAAAAGGTCAAGTTAAGATGGTGTAGAATGTCATGGGCCATGCCAAGGATTATAACCACGAAATACTTCCCAGAAAAGGTCAGATGAACAATATCATGTTTCGATTATACACGCTCCTTCCAAACATCCACCCCCCACCACCAAATCATTGATCGGTAAAACTTTAACTGCTAACCCCACACCTTAGATAGGAGTTTGGCACATCATTTACTGTGTGCAACATTAATATTATGCTAATGAGGCAATTTCTTGCATCTCCAGTGTGTTTCAGGGATCAGGTACACCTATATATATATATATATTTATATTATATTATTTGTGACCCTTTTTTTATTTGTGCGTGTGTTTGTATACATGCACGCAAGGCACATGTGCACACTATTGTCCTCTGGATTTGTCATCCTAAAAGGAATGATTTAAAAATTGCTAAATGTTATTACTATTTTTACAACCTTTCATACTAGCTTACTTTGTAGACATTGTGTCATTAGACATGTTCTTATGTTTCAAAACCCAGTACTGTGTTGCAGAAATTTTGCAATACAGCAAAAAAAAAAACCCCAAAAGTTAGGAACCAAAAATGCTATTTTTGCACTTGTTTTATCCTTGTAATAAATATGACTCTAAACTGGTATATATCTCGCATCATATCATATTACCTGTTGCCATGTTCCCCAAACATACAAATTATTGTATCATGTTTTTTCAGCTTTATTGTATGTGATAATTATGATACACAAGTCTTTGACCAAAAAAAAAACATATAACCTTAGCTATGTATTGTACTTTGCGATGATTATGTATAATCATGATGCATGAGTCCCTGGCCCAAAAAAATTCATATCAGCTATATATCATATGTAAATATATAATTTGTACTCTGCCATTCTTTGCTGTTGTATTGTATGGCAAAATCATTATATGGTTCATTGACAAAAAAAGAACAATCATGATTTCAATTATTCTATTACCCATTCTTTATATGCTAAGCTTTCGATACAAGATTGAGATAGATTTGTTGTAACAATTCCCAACACATGTATGATACATGTATCAAAGAGACAGAAGTTTAGCTATTGTTATGTTCAGTTCAGATGTTCAGATACATCTTCAAAAGTAGAGACTTAGTTACAATTTCAAAGTGAAGATCTCTAAAGCAAGCCACTGTTAATGATGTATTGGTACATAACAGTGAATGGTGTAATCCTTTACATGTAGATGTACATTATAAGCTTACCGATATCAGTGCTACTTTTCATTTTTGTAGATGTACAATGTATATGTATCTAATACCTTACAGCAGATATATCTATATGCACAAGTAATTCTAAAACCAAATGCATGGTTATTGTTTTGACATTAAGTTCTATTATGACAAGAATATAGCTGTATCAGAACAGAAGTTGAAGTATATAATGGGTGTAAATATTTTTCACAAGGATCTGAATCTGTGGTCATGCAAGTTTCTTAGTGTGATGTACCATGGCACAAACATGGTCTTTTCTGTTAAAAGATACCGATATCAGCGCTACTTTTCATTTTTGTAGATGTACAATGTATATGTATCTAATACCTTACAGCAGATATATCTATATGCACAAGTAATTCTAAAACCAAATGCATGGTTATTGTTTTGACATTAAGTTCTATTATGACAAGAATATAGCTGTATCGGAACAGAAGTTTAAGTATATAATGTGTAAATATTTTTCACAAGGATCTGAATCTGTGGTCATGCAAGTTTCTTAGTGTGATGTACCATGGCACAAACATGGTCTTTTCTGTTAAAAGACTGCAAAGTTAACACAAATAAAATCTGGAACAAAGTTGTGAATTGTGAATCTTTTTGGTTTGTTGTGAAGTGTGAATGTGAAGTGTGGTCTGTTGCGGAGTGTGGTCTGTTGTGAAGTGTGGTCTGTTGCGGAGTGTGGTCTGTTGTGGAGTGTGGTCTTGTGAAGTGTGGTCTGTTGTGGGATGTGGTCTGTTGTGAAGTGTGGTCTGTTGTGGAATGTAGTCTGTTGTGGAGTGTGGTCTGTTGTGGAGTGTGGTCTTGTGAAGTGTGGTCTGTTGTGAATGTGAAGTGTGGTCTGATGTGAAGTGTGAAATAGCAAAGGAATTTTTGGCCCAACTTTTTTGCATGCACGCATCAATGTTGTGGTGCCCAATGATATCATCCATGCAATAAAACCAGTATTGCCTACATGCCATGTGTTTGAAAGGTGTGGTGTTTGGTATCAATGACAGATATGTTGTGTGTGGATAGTGTTCAGCACCAAGGAGAGGTATGGTTACATGTCTGTCAGGTGTGATGTTTAGTATCAATGACAGATGTGTTGTGTGTGGAGAGTGTTCAGCACCAAGGAGAGGTATGGTTACATGTCTGACAGGTGTGATGTTTAGTATCAATGACAGATGTGTTGTGTGTGGATAGTGTTCAGCACCAAGGAGAGGTATGGTTACATGTCTGTCAGGTGTGATGTTAAGTATCAATGACAGATGTGTTGTGTGTGGATAGTGTTCAGCACCAAGGAGAGGTATGGTTACATGTGTGACAGGTGTGATGTTTAGTATCAATGACAGGTATGTTGTGTGTGGAGAGTGTTCAGCACCAAGGAGAGGTATGGTTACATGTCTGACAGGTGTGATGTTTAGTATCAATGACATATGTTGTGTGTGGATAGTGTTCAGCACCAAGGAGAGGTATGGTTACATGTCTGACAGGTGTAAATACATCAAAGCTTGATGTGTTGTGTGTGGATAGTGTTCAGCACCAAGGAGAGGTATGCTTACATATCTGACAGGTGTAAATACATAAGGCCACACCAATTTAATGTCTTGGTTCACGGATTTTTTCATAAAAAATATGGAGCGAGAGGGCGAAATAAAAATAAAAACAAAAATTGTAAAATGGTTGGGGTAAAGGTAAGGGCTAATCCAATACATAAAGAATAAAAAGTTTTCAGCTTGAAAAAAGTATGAAAACACTATTACTGTACAGTAACAACACCTGTACCCACACTTTAAGGAGCTTATAATATAAAGGCCAATTTACTACACCAGAAAGTTGGTGAATGGTTTCATTAATGGTGAAAATTTGCTGAGTGGTAATTTTTATTTTTATTTTTTTTTCCAAAAAATAGGAGCGAGCGAATCCGTGAACCAAGAAATTAAATTGGTGTGGCCTAAAAGCTAGGTGTGTGTGGAGAGTGTTCAGTACCAAGGACAGGTATATACATGGTTACATATCTGACAGGTGTGATGATTAGCATCAAAGCTAGATATGTAGAGTATGTGAGTGTTCATGTTTGTGTCTGTATGTATTTGCATATGTGTTAGTGTGTTGAAATAGTGCTCAAAGTCAATGATAGTTATTACCTGTACAAAAACCGGTTTCTCTAATTGGACCGGTCCGGAAAAACCGGACCTGAAAAAAACCGGTGGACAGGATGTTGGACCTATTAGAAAATAAAAGATTAGATGATCTGAAATTCACACGTTTTGGGGCTTACCGGTCGAAGCAGAGTAGAGCTTATATACTCTCCAAGCAGAGGTTGGTGGGGAAAATCGTGACCTTTTCCTTCAATAATTTTTTTAGACCGGCCTTCCCACAAAAGAGAGGCTGGTCAAAAAAAATTATGAAAGGAAAAGGTCACGACTCAGGTGTGTAGTGACTCAGGTGTGGCTCTCTACGAACACGGAGTGACTCAGGTGTGTAGTGACTCAGGTGTGGCTCTCTACGAACACGGGGTGACTCAGGTGTGTAGTGACTCAGGTGTGGCTCTCTACGAACACGGAGTGACTCAGGTGTGTAGTGACTCAGGTGTGGCTCTCTACGAACACGGAGTGACTCAGGTGTATCATCATGACATGTATCCAACAGATTTATTTCTTGATTCAGTCTGGATGATGTAACAAGCTCAGTATTCAACTAGAAAGGCAAGGTTTTACAAAAATGCAGAATTTTTAGCCTTGTGTCAAGCTACTCGCATTATGCTATACCATAAGGCTTACCCCAAAGACGTGTGAACTTGATCTAGTGTGTGCTAGTAAAGTAAATTAAATGGGAGTATCTGATAGCCAGTCCAGGCAGACAGCACTGGCAGTGCCTTTCCCGTAAACTTCTCTGCTAGGTGGAAGAAAGATAAAGAATGCACCAGAAAATAAACAATATGTTTTCTTCTTCGGCGAAAACATTGAAATTTTTCTTGACACGACAAAAGTACAGCGACTTTCGTAAGGTTTACATGTATTACAACTACTTACAGTAAACAGACATATATGGATTTCTACAGGTACTCGTATATCTAGCATGTCATTTACACTATTGGTTCTACGGTATAAGCATTTGTGGATATATTTGCTTACTTGTACACAGTCATAGGGCCTTCACACTGAAACCAAATTAGCAGGAATCTGACAAACAAGCAGAACCAGCCGGAATGGAGTATTTCAAAAACTCGTGCCACATTCGGATGGGAATTCCAAAAGGACCTTATATCCCCTTACCATGTTAACACGAGAAGGAATGACCCAAAACGCCGTCTGTGAATTCGTAGTTTTATTGCCTCCCAGAACGTAGTTGAATTTATCTAACGAACAGAGAGAAGCAAATTCTTTAGAGCAAGCGGAAGTGAACAACTTTGTGCGTTTTTGTCGTGAACTCTATAACAAGTCAAAGTGGCGTTCGTCTTCGATCTCATTTGGGCAGAATGGACAAAACCTCTGGTCACGGGGAATTTTAGTATATCTTCCGGCTTCTACATTTAGTTTGTGACTACAGATTCTTATGTTTATGATTGCTCTACGAAGTTCAAAACTGTGGCGTTATATTCGAAATATACTGTAAATGCATTAAAGTTCGTGAGGATTTAATTTCGCGGTAGCGGGAAAAAACTTTTCGCGGTGGTTTTAAGTTCGCGGTAGCACCATGCACTGTAGTCTCTTGCTGTCATGGAAAACGTTCGCGGTAGTTTTAAGTTCGCGGTGAAGCGGCCACCGCGAAAACCGCGAACATTAAACCACCGCGAAAGTTTCTGTGTTTACAATTTGTTTGTCCGTATCCGAAGTTTCCTTCAGCGTAGAATAGATGGAAAGTTTTGAGCTATTTTGAATATAAGAATGTCATTCTTGTACGTATATATCCTGTAAACGCTGTCGTAATTGGTCGGTTAGCATATCAACATGTTTAAACCTCGGGTTTGTCCGTACATGCCCAAAACCATTAACGTTATAGTTTAGAATGTCACTTAGTTAGTTTAATACGTGATTCGTCCATTGTATTCGTATTCACCGGAAAGTAAGACATCGTATGCTTCACGGAGAATCTTCGGGTAAGTTTGCTAGATGGTGCCCGGGTATTTGATTAATTGTATCTCAGCATTGATCGAAATGGGGAAGGTTTCTAATATAGCAGCCGACTTACCAAAAACCGTCAAGGGAAAAGCTGTAGTGAAGAAGCACCTCTTGCGGACAGTGTGGTAACTGCAGTTACGGGCGGAATGAATACCGTTTCCTTCGTTTTAGATTTGGTTTACTTTATTTGTTGCCTAAAGGACAAATATGCTTGCAATAGAAAGCAATATGCCACCAGAAAAAACTGATAATCTACTTCATGTGCGGCCATAAAAGGTTCGTATATTGTTAAACTATATTTTACATGTATGTACTATGGACGTGCC
>NC_049993.1:1212447-1243537 GCF_000003815.2 Branchiostoma floridae | reverse complement strand
ATTCCCCGCTCGTGTCTGGCCAGTCTATAAATAGCCCTATCAGCTGTTGGACCCATGTGTGCAGATGTGCGCTGAAAATAGCCCGGGAACAGGACCCAGGTTCTAGATCTCCATATCGGTATCCAGTTGGTACGAATTTTAGTCGTGGCCAGGCGTGTTCAGAGGTTAGTAACTATCGTTTTCTGAATCAGAAACAGGGGAACATATATATTTTATACAGGCCGAGACAGGAAGGGGGAGGGGGCGGTTTTAATTATTATGGCATAATTTCAAACATCATGATCATCATGTCCTTGCCTCTTGTATCAAATTATTATATCGCAGAGATCACATAATTTGTGCCTCCAGAATTACTGACTAAAATTATGACTGACAAACAGAATCCATAGTGCGTAAAAATAGATTGGGAAAATAGATTGAATTATAACTCTGGCATGATAATTCATTCTGTGCAATTGATGACATGTCCATCAAACAGATTTGTTCACATCTGTCACAATCTAATTTTTGGCAATGCCTCAGTGGCAGGGCTTAATGACTCCCAGGCCCTAATCCCGCCCAATGTTCTACAAGAACGCAGACTTGTTTTGTGAAATTATGTGCACTTGACACGAAACCCTTGTGAGCTGAGCTTCAATCTTGTACTGAAAATATATTCACCTTGCATATTCACCTTGCATCCAGCCGATAGGTACCCTTGTCGGGTAATGAGGCTGGTAGAATCGGTATGTAGATGGCGCAGGGTTAAGCTTCCTTCCTTCATTCCTTCCTTCCTTCCTTCCTTCCGTCCTTCCTTCCTTCCTTCCTTCCTTCCTTCCTTCCTTCCTTCTTTCTTCCTTCCTTCCTTCCTTCCTTCCTTCATGACTCATGTGGTTAATAGGAGAATGTGTACTCAAACTGGTTTGGGTGGTGCTTCCATTCCTCCTTCAGTCTTCCTTTAAAGGTGTTGATGGTACTGCTTGTTACAGTTCTCACAGAGAGACCATTCCATGTGGGTGTACATCTTGAAGGGAAAAAGTTTGTTCTAGGTCCTCTGGCGTCTTGTATTTGGTACTTGTAAGGATGACCTCTGGTGTTTGTGGCGTAGCTAGAAATAAACATCGCCCTGTCGCATATGTCACAATGCAATGACTAGCCGTCCTCAAGCTCACCATCCCATGTGCAATTTTGTACATCATAATCATATCTGCACGTTGTCGCCGGAAGAGAAGGGTAGGAAGCTGTAGCGCTTTGAGCCTCTCTGAGTACGGGAGGTGTGAGATAGATTCCACTATACGTGTGGCTCTTCTCTGGACCCTTTCAACTAAATCACAGTCTCTCTTGGTTTTAGGACTCCAGATCACAGTTGCGTACTCTAAATGCGGTCTCACCAGGCTTTTGTAGAGTAGTAGGAATGTTTCCATGTCGAGATATTTAAACGTGTGTTTTATAACTCCAAGTACTCTGTTTGCCTTTGTTACTTGAGTCTGTGTGTGTGAACTGAAGCAGTCAATTTGTTGTCGATTAGAATTAACACCTAGGTCCTTTTCCTCCCATGTATCTTTCAGGATGTGTACTACTCCTTCTGCGTCTGCCAGACTGTATTTATGTCCTTGATTTCCCTTCCCCATGTGCATTGATTTGCATTTGTCTGGATGAAACCTCATTTGCATATTGACTGATCACATGTGAAGAGTGTCTAGATCTGCTTGTAAGCACCTCGAATGGTTGTCACTCACACAGTTGTAGCATGCTGCGTAGATCTTTGTGTCGTCAGCGAATAGGGAGACGAAGTTGTGTAGCTGGATTTGTATATCGCTGATAAAGATCGTAAATAAGAGTGGTCCCAGTACGCTTCCTTGTGGAACGCCGCTGGTTACTGGTTTCCAACTTGATGTGACCCCATTTACTGAGACTCTCTGCCTTCTGCATGTGAGGAAATTCTTGATCCAGCCAAGTAATGCACCCTTAATTCCTAGGCACTCGATCTTCTTCAATAGACGCATGTGTGGCACTGTATCGAAGGCTTTTGCGTAGTCCAGAAAAATAACATCAACGGGTAGACCGTGACTTAGCGCTTCTGTCCAAACATCCAAGGCTTCGAGTAGGTTAATAGTGACGGTAGACTTGCCTTTAGAAAAACCGTGCTGCTGGTCACAGGTAAAGTTATTTGTCCTCATGTGTTCAGTAATCCTCTTGGATATAATCTTCTCTAGCATTTTACATGGTACTGATGTTAATGACACTGGGCGATAGTTAGCAGGGTCAGACTTGTCCCCCTTTTTGAATAGTGGAGAGATATTTGCCTCTCTCCACTCCTCTGGAAGAGTGGATTCGTCGATGCTACTTTGGAAAATATAACTGATATCAAAGCTTTACAGACGCATGTTTTTCTCAAGTGATGTGCTTAACGTCGTAGCTACAGATGGTTTTTGGTTTGGTTCATGACTTGAATCATGAGATTGACTAAAATGGCAGACCCGGATCCGGAAATGTGTGAAAAATCATACATCGTGTTAGCAGCTCCCAATTATCCAGCAAGAAAGATTAGCTGGCATGACAAAGGTGTAGCTTGTTTTAAAGTTTAATTATCACTGTTCATACAGGGATATCACTATTCCACACTGAATAATTCCGCTGTGTTGAAGGCCATGTTTGTAAGCTGTTCGCTCGTCAACTCCGTCAGAGCTGTGAAATTCAAGCATATTTTCAAGCGTTGGTTGTTGGTCAGCTTTAATATATATCATGAATGAGCACTCATGCGTATCGCAGCACTGATCGTTTTTACAACTAGTTCGGGATTAGGCATGGGGCGGGCCTATAGGACCGGAGACATGTTACTGCTGTCTTTAACTTATTACTTTTGGCTATGTTTTCATGCTTATGTGTGTGTTGGTCTGTTAAATGTAGCATAACTTGAGAAGTCGCATCAATGGAAGTTAGACAATCCTTCAATTTCCAATCTAATGATATCCTAGACTGCAAACCCCACTGGTTTGAACGGGGAGTTAGGCTATATACGAGAGTATATACAATCCCAGTCTAAACAGAAAGGGGCGCCTACGTATGGAACTTTCCGGCATTTGGGTCATAGCATTTGGGTCAAGCTGGTATGGTGCCCCCAAATCAACTGAAAGTTTCATCCAAACTTCATCAGACCTTACAAGTAAAACATGTCCCCACAACCCTGCTTTTTGGGTATAATGTGGATCAACTTCTGTGGTTTTGTAGCCTGGGTACCATCCAGATAGTAGTTTGTTCCTATGTTCGCTTCTGCTATCCGTCTGGAGAGATGCACATTCAAACCGTTTGGTGCTAATCACAGTTAATGAACGAATTAAGCAATATGTTCTAGAGCACTCGTTCGATGGCAACAGCCCGGCGCCTGCATGCGCATGGGGACGGAGGGCTTTTCTGGTGTTGGAACACCTGTTCGAATGAGCGCTTAAACTCATTCCATAATTCGCTCATGTGATAAGGGACCAGTCAGTGCCTGCATCCAAAATTTGGATTGATTTCTATCAGACGTGGTCAAGGTTCCCAGACAGAACAGCAGAGAAGCGACATATATAGTGTATAATGAATGTCAGAGCTGGAAGCAACTGTATATAGTATATAATGAACGCTGGAGCGAACTTCTTTCCAGATGATACCCAGGCTAGTGAATCTGTGGGCAGTAGTTAAATTCTAGCTACAGTCAAACCTGTCTATAGCAGCCACTCAAGGGACTGGACAAATGTGGCCACTGTATAGAGGTGGCAACTTGTAGATAAAATACCCAAGGGACTGACAAAAAGTGGCCACTATGGACAGGTGGCCCCTCTGTAGAGGTGGCCCCTAATACAGGTTTGACTGTATGTCCAAGGACGCAATATTCAAATGACCTAAGGTTCTCTGTCTTTGCCTGGAAAGCTAATGCTCAATTGCCGGCATCAAGAACTTTATTACAGTCCATCCATATAGCTTCTTGACTTCTGCTGTTGAAGTGGTCATACACTAATCTCCAAGCAGATCCTACGGTAGCATAAGATAGTATCAAAAGCTGGCAGAGGAGTGAAGCCGGCTCAGAAGTGTGTTTGGCAAATGTCCACCTCTTGGCTGACTACACTCCTTGGCTAGTTTAATTTAGTATTATCTTATGCCATCGTATGATCTGCTTGGAGATTAGTCATACACTGTCAATCACACAAACCAAAGTGATGAAGGATGACGGAATGTGTTGTCAATATATACTTGCAGGTTTACCAGTGCTTGAATCGGTCAGTATGAACTGGTCATACCTGGGGACCGCACTGGTCATCATTGTGGCCATCCGGCTGGTCAAGGCCTACATCAGCAGCAGATGGGGTCCTGTTCTGGTGCCCATGCTGGAGAAGGTTTTTGGCACCACCAAGTGGGAGGAGCTGGTACTGCAGCATGTCAAGGTTAGTGAGTATCTCACTACTAGTAGGCTGCGACTAGCTAGCTATAGTTTGCAAATGTTTAAATCTATTAGCATTTTTGTGAAGTTGTCAGCTAAATTTTGCCTTGTGGTCGCACTCAATGTGACTCAGTTTGTTTGAAGCCCAGATTAACAGGTTATTGGAAATCACAGTGTTGCCATTTAATTAACAACCTATATACAGTTATTTGTAGAAAGTTTAATGCATCAAAATGAGACTTAATGACAATACGATTTGAACTTCAAAACTGTTCTTTTCAATGACATGTGTCTTTTCTGCATACAGAAACATGCAGTAGCAGGAGACCCTGACAGTGTCCTGGAGATCTTTGACAAACTGTGTACAACACGGAAGTGGAACCTCAAGACAGCAGGAAAAAAAGGTTTCCTTTCTTTCAATTTATTTTCTTACAAAGTAAGGCATAAGAACAATGTTTGAATACACAGACTGGTTGACAGCATTGGCAAGCAAATGCAACATACTTCCCAGTCCTTTCTGCACCTAACTTGATTTTTTTTCTAAGACAAATGAAAGTTATACATTTTTCATGTGCTCAAGAAATAGATACAAATGCACATAGGTGGGGCAAAAGCAGTGTTCCAACTGCAAAGTTTCAGGTTGAGCACTGCACTACCTGGGTTTCAAATTAAGTTGAGCCAAGCAAATTGTGGTTGTGTTTGCAAGTGTGCAAGTGGGTATTTCAAGCACTGTTTTTTGTAATTATACAAAAATGTACCAAAGTACTACATTTTCTCCTAGAAAAAATAATATTGGGAAACAAGACTAACCTTACAAGTTTATGATAGATAAACCTGTATTGGTTTTGTAAAGGAAAAAGGTACTGGGAGGAAAATATCCTGCATTTTCACAAAAATGTTGCCTTTCTACTACAGTAGAACTAGAAGCCGTTTAATTGCACTCCCCATTTGCCAGCACATTTTCTTACATTATCCGTATGGTGCAACAAAGCGAAGTTATCCAGCTGGACTGCATCACTACGGGACTTTGGTATTCCGTGCAATTAACAGTAGCGTGCAGTTATTCGTTGTGCAGTTAACTGACTTCTACTGTATTTCTGTATGATTGTGTTCCACAGGTGAAATGATAGACGGCATAATCAATGACACCAGGCCACAGGTGTGTCTGGAGATGGGGACATCCTGTACACGTCTGTACACGTTTCAACAAAAATGTTGCCTTTCTACTATTTCTGTATGATTGTGTTCTCCAGGTGAAATGATAGACGGCATCATCAATGACACCAGGCCGCAGGTGTGTCTGGAGATGGGGACGTCCTGTGGGTACACGTCTGTACACGTTTCAACAAAAATGTTGCCTTTCTACTATTTCTGTATGATTGTGTTCTCCAGGTGAAATGATAGACGGCATAATCAATGACACCAGGCCACAGGTGTGCCTGGAGATGGGGACATCCTGTACACGTCTGTACACGTTTCAACAAAAATGTTGCCTTTCTACTATTTCTGTATGATTGTGTTCTCCAGGTGAAATGATAGACGGCATAATCAATGACACCAGGCCACAGGTGTGCCTGGAGATGGGGACATCCTGTACACGTCTGTACACGTTTCAACAAAAATGTTGCCTTTCTACTATTTCTGAGTGATTGTGTTCCACAGGTGAAATGATAGACGGCATCATCAATGACACCAGGCCGCAGGTGTGCCTGGAGATGGGGACGTCCTGTGGGTACACGTCAGTGCGGATCGGCCGGCTGCTGGGCCCAGGGGCGAGGTTACTGACCCTGGAGCCCAACCCTCAACTTGCCAAGGTGGCCGAGGAGATGGTGCAGCTGGCAGGACTGCAGGACAAGGTGACATTCACTGGGTTAAACTGATACGGCCTTGAAAAGGAAATGTTTTATTTCCAGTTAGGCCACGTTGATTTGATTATATGGATGACATCCACGCTCGCACCAATTTTCGGCCATTTCCAAAAAAAAGTTTTTGACCACACAATAGATTGTGCAAAGTAGCTGTAAAATAAGCACAAATATTCCGTAGATTGAAAAAAAAGGATCAGAAAACAGATAACTAATGCCATAGAATGCCAAAATGAATCTAAAGTCAAAGAATAAGATGTAAAAGGACAGAAAGAAAAAAAAATCTTGTTGTTGGTTGGGGGAGGTACCAGTACAGAAAATTCAGGTCCAGAGGATCATTTCCAGGTCCGGACATGAACCTGTACCTGATTGTCTGTGGAAACTTGAGAACTGGCAATACTCAAAACAATGGTAATTGGTCAATTTTGCTACAAAGGAATCTGTTTGGTGGATTATTGGACTCCCACTGCATTTTAAAACCCCATCTCCATGTAATAAAGGCTAACTGTCTCTGTACCTTTGACTGTAGAAACTTGGTGCAATTGACTATAAACTCTACTTGACTTCGCTCTTGTTGTGTTCTTGGCCCCCCGGTTAGACCCCAAAATCTTTTTGGATTCAAGGATCATGGAAAAGAAGAATAACATAAAGACAAAGTGATACCTGGTCTGAAGATAATTTGCAAATGGTATTTGAAAATGTTTACTTCAGAAGGTTAGCACAATTTCAACCTGTATCAATAGATCATGTCAAAAATGTTCCTAAACTTGTACAGAACTGTCTCCTTCTCTTACATATAGTTGCAAGCACACAGGGAAAACATAGCAGCTGTTTCATTCATTAAAGTGGATTTGGAAATGATCACCCATCTCTGGCAGTGTCTTTGTTGTAGTGTGATCAAATTGTGCATTAAAAATTGCTTAAAATGTCAGAACATTGCTGAAAAAATAACAAACAAAATATTTACCCTGTATTGAAAATGACACTGTTCTGTCAAAGTACTGTAAATGTATTTAAGTTCAAGGGGATTTAATTTTGCAGTACCAAGAAGAAGGACTTTTTGCAGTGGTTTTAAGTTGCGGTGAAGCGGCCACCGTGAAAACCGCAAACATTAAACCACTGCGAAAGTTTCTGCATTTACAGTATGTCGAAGATTGTGCATATTACAGTAAGGTTCTGATGGTGGGTTATCTGGGGTAGCATTGGGCTTGTTTTAGGGGAACAACAATTATGGTGGTGTCACAGATTGAAACAAGAAACTACGGTCACGTGGTGTCACGCAGCCTGCTCCGGTCTTCACTCACAAAAATTGTGTTGGTACCACAGGTAGAAGTTTGGTTAACAAATGCTCCACATTTCAGTTCAGTTCATCCTCATATGAGGTGCCATTAATGATGTCTAACCATGCAGCTCTGTCTAGCATGGCGGCTAGCAGGTTGTGGTCCTTCAGACTGACCTCCTCCTCCAAAACTTTGTTACTAGTAATTGTCAGGTTCGGTCGTCCCCTTTTTCTTTTCACATCAGTTTCCCAGAGGAGAACTTTGGCGGCCATCTCCTCATGGCCTACTAGAGCCAGTCTTCTATTCTGGATAGTTCTAGTGATCTAAGGTAGTCCATTGTAGAGTTGTTTCTGATGTGACTCTGACAGGGTATATTCAGAGCTCCACATTAAAACACTGTTTCTATACTTGTCCAGGTGACAGTTATAACAGCTGATACTGATGATGTCATCCCTGAACTCACCAAGAAGTATGATGTCACCGACATTGACATTGTGTTTCTGGACTACTGGAAGGACCGTTACATTCGCGACCTCAAGTTGATAGAGGAACACGGGCTGCTGAAGAACGGTTTCGTGGTCGTTACGGAGCAGATAGGTGAGGGCCAGGACACTGACCATACCGTGGAGTACAGTGCGGGAGCGGAGAAGTTTGAGTGTACGCTGAAGCCGGTGGATGGGGATGGTACAAGTGTGGGCAGTGGAGGAGGGCAGCAGCTGCCATCTTGAGTCATGTACTGTGCAAATTCAAATGTAATTTTCCCAGTAACGAAAACACTGGCACCACTTTAAGTTCACCATTATTCGTGGGGTAACTTACATCACTTATTTTCAACGACATGGAAATTAGATGTATCAAGTCATCGGATGGTTCAAACGTTCTAAAATAACTGCAATAGTTTGAAAACACTCCAATTTGAAACCGCTGTCTGTCGATTTGGTATCCCTAAATGCTCTTCCTTTAGGAACAACGGATATAGGTTACCCTGCGGATAAAGGTGAATCAGTGTTACTAGTGACTAGGTAAAGCTAAGGACACAACCCGTCATGCAATTTGTCCGTATGTTTTTCTGGGAGGCCACGTTCGCCATGTATTTCTGAAAACGTGGAGAACTACTGGCAAGAGCAGGGAGGGAGTACGGCAACACAAAGTTTTGCCTGTACGTAAAGTTCTACGGCGTGTCTAGGTGCTTCAAAATCCGTCGGATTCCCTACGAGTTTGTACGGAGGCGGCACTTACCTGACTTACGGATCCCAAAAGATTGCCCACGTTTTGTCATGTAGGCAGCACGTATTTGTACGTACGGCGGGTTGTGCCCTTAGCTCAAGGATGCTACAGATGGACAGAACAGTCTCTTTTGATAGTGCTGGTATGATCAACTGTCACTGATCTAACTGTATCTCAACCAGCTGGATATGTAGCACTTCTTAATGAATATGTACTCAATGTTCATAGATCCATGTTCAGTTTGTACTCTGTAATTATTTATGCATCTTCCCTTTAACAGGCACCTCCAACATGGTACGTAAATGTTACTTAGCACGTGTAGACAAAGGGGTAGTCCAATGGTAGTTTTTTTTCCATAACCCACCCAATATGTTTCCACCACCCTTTTGGGATAATCATAAAGGATTCAAGGGTACTGGGTTTATCATGACATCAAAACCACTGAGCTTGTTTCCCTCAACTCATCCATAGACTCAACACTAGACACCCTATTATCACTGCTGTGATTTGCCATTTCCTTACTTAAAGGCAAGCTACCACACCACAAGTGCATTTCTTTAACTTTTGCACTAAACTACAGAAAGATTTTAAGTCTTTCCCAAACCAGATGGTGCATATGTACTGTAGTTTTATGGTTACAGTCAAGACATGTTTGGGTATTGTCTACTCATTTTAAATCATAGTTCTCTTTGTATTAATGTATTTTTTTTGCTACATATGGAGTATACAGTAATATCTGTAGAGGTATACCAATTAATCATGCTATCAAGTTTCCCCTCTTAGTCCATTTTGTTGATTTGATTATACATTATCGTGGGGCAACCTATATCCATTGTGTTGCTAAACAGAGTATCCAGGGATATCAAGTTGATGGACGATAGTTTCAAATTGTACTATTTTCAAAATATTGCAGTTTGAAACTATCATCTGTCCTCTTGATATCCCTAAATACATTAATCTTAAAAGGAGCAGATTTTGTACAAAATCATCAACAACATCATGTATGTACCTCACACGACCATGCTTGTCCCGGTGGCTCGATGCTCCCGCCGCACCAATCACTCACAAACATTGCAGGCCATCGCGAGCAGGAACAACTACTACAGGCTCTCGTTCTTCCCTCGGACCATCAGAGAGTGGAATGGACTTGAGCCTGGGGTGGCGGAGGCTGGGTCTCTCTCCCAGTTCAAAACTGAGCTGGGGAGGACCCTGCTGCATTGAGCCACCCCCACATGTCTTGTATATATGTAAATATATGTTCTACTAACCCACTTAATTCACTTGTCCTGTCCTTGCACACACAAAATCAGTTTGTTTTCAGTTTCCTTAGCATTTTTCCCTTTATTTTCCCTTGTCTATCTGTACTGGGTATTGTAATTAATTCATGCGTAGTCTGCCGATAATCTCTAGAATTAGTGGTACTGTCACAAAACCTGCAGTACTGGAGAAGATCGAGGCGCGGCGCTTATGCACGTCAACTTGGCAACGCACGTACAATATATTAATATAGTAAGAATTAAACTTTCACAGGATGGACCTTCAGCGAATACGAAGAAACTCCCATACTGAATGAATCCACGGAACTCCCCTTTTTTGCTAGGAATATGACCAAGTTGTGCTTTAATGGGTTTGAAGCCAATCCATCGATTCAAAGTGACATAAATCAAAGTTAACGATTTTCAACTGATACTTTTAGTGAATGTTCAGCTCTTCCGACTTTTAAGCGAGTACCAAGTTTATTCGTCATTAGATATCCACCATCTTATAATTTACCGTACACGCTTTCAAACTAGTCCCTGTTTGTTTGTTTGTTTGATTGATTGATTGTTTGTTTGTAGAATATACGACAAGGGGACTTCGCGGCCTAAAATGCGGGACTGTTCAATAAGCACCGCGGGGAAGGACGGTTGTAGCAAAGGTCTATATTCTATCGCACATTTAAGATTACGATCAAACCCTGACTACACTGTACTTTAGTTGAAGGACATGAGATTTTTGCAACACTGGTATCATCTGTAGCTTGCTTGCTGTTTATAAAACCACTATTACAACAGAAATGTTCGTCATACAACAGTTAAATCAAGGTGTGTATTTTGGATTGTATTGACGACTGGTGTAGCAACACTTCTTGCTTATGTTACCATCTGTTGTGCCGGACCGGTGAAATATGTCCATTGAGGGGTGATTATGATCCGCCACAGGGAAGACACTGATACAGATCTTCAAGAATAAATCGTGCCTTCAGAAGTTGTCAATGTCGACATGTCCCATTGTGATGTGATACAGACGAGCCCTGAGGGACCTGGGCTGGCTTTGTGATTATGACACAACGCAGGTGACACAAATCTCATTACTTCTCCCGGGCAGTCTTGGTTTTAGGCCACCTTTCCACTAGACGGCGATCGCGCTGCGCTCTCACTGCGACCTGAATAGGATATATGTGTAACCTTCGCTTTCACACTGGGTATATATGATACAAACATAAAAGTGTGACTGAGAAGATAGCAAAACACACAAGGTGTAAAATGATTCGTTTTTTGTCTATAGAATTCGTTGAGCGACATGTCAAATTTGAGGTCGCAGAGAGAGCGCGGTGAGAGCGCCGTCCTAGTGGAAAGGGGGTATAAGCGACTATGTCTCACTGTGACACTGGACAGCGGAACGTTGGCGACTGGTTGCGAATGACGTTCGCAAACGTGCCGCACACATGTACAGTCGCCAGCTTGCCGCCCGAGGAACGCCAAAGGACGCCCTTCTGCTCGCAAAATAACCATTTTTCGTTAAGGTGGGTTCACACCTGTGTATATATCTAAGTCCGTATGAGGCGCGCATGGGAGTATTTGCCTCCACCTGGCTCCACAGGTCGTTGGAAAAATAACAGAAATTGGTCAAACGTAAACAGTTAACATGTCAGACGAGTTAGCTGGGTCGCTAACCATACTTCTCGGTCAGCTTAGTCAGCTGGCATGTTATGAATCTATATTTGTCCAATTTGTACTATTTTTTTCCGCGACCTGTGGAGCCTGATAGAGACTAAGAACTTCATACGCACCTCAGGTGGACTTGAATATATACGCATGTGTGACCCCACCTTTATCTTCATGTATTAAAAACGTTACAAAAATACTGCGTACTTGTGTGACCGCAGGGGGAACGTGTTGAGAAAAAACACAAAAGTTGCTGCCACCGTCCAGTGAGATATCCGCTTTATAGAATGTAGGAACTTAATTGCACCGCAAATGTACAGGGTTCACGTACTATTACACAAAATACTTGTATAGAGTAAAACTTTTAAGTACAACATCCTAATTACTATAACAGAAAGGCTAGCATAAGTTATGATATTATGTTTCAATCGAGTTGGGCTAATCATGAGTGTGGACATTTTTTTCTAACAAAGCAGTTTTCTAACAAAGCAGTCTTTTATGTATATATATATTTGTCTATTTTTGCGTTGACGGAGTTTTTGCAGTTGAAGATATAGTCAAATCTGTCTTTAACAATTAGTTTCTGAAAATCTGTTGTACCTGATTCGAGAAATGTGTAATGGTAGTTCACCTATATCCGCATGGTAACCTATATCTGTTGTTTGTTTTCAAACGAGGTATTAGGGATATCTAGTTGCAATATTTTCATAGCATTCCGGTCTGAAATAGCCGTCTGTCGACTTGATATCCCTGAATACTTGTATTTACAACAGATAAAGGTTACCCCACGGATAAAGGTGAAGTAGCGTTACGTGTTGTGCCAGAAGTCCAGTACCGGTGGTAATTTAAAACAAATAAGACCCAAACCCCAAGAGCACATGACAACTCCTTATTGTAATATTAAAATGGGAACATTATTACCTTCGCCAAAGAAGTTTAGTTGTGTTTTCGCCGTTTGCCTGTTTATGAACAGCATAACTCAATAAGCTGTGGATTGATTTTGATGACATCTGGATACGTATTTGGGTGTCATTGCCCCCTATCGGCTGCCTATGGCACTGCAACAAAGCGTCGGGTTTTCATACTTCGTGTTCTAAACATGCTCTTGTAATGACGTTTCAGTTCCAGATAGCTATTGGGCCTGGTATGAATTGGTGTACGTTTGCTTCTGAGGAAGTTTCCAACAGACAGGCCAACTGCAGTTCCAAATGAGACGCCAGGAGGCTCAAACTTACACCCACCGAGGTACTATTTACCACTAACAAATCACGAGTGCGTATATACGACCATAGCGCTTCCTGAATACGATATCTCAAAATCTGACGTCCGGCTGCAGTACCGTATGAAGCCAATAGGAGACAAATCATCGTGCTTTGTCTCCCC
Organism: Branchiostoma floridae; assembly: GCF_000003815.2. Lineage (NCBI taxonomy): Eukaryota > Metazoa > Chordata > Leptocardii > Amphioxiformes > Branchiostomatidae > Branchiostoma > Branchiostoma floridae. Next base: position 1,230,456 of record NC_049993.1, on the reverse strand, counting down.
TTCACCTACATGTACCGACCTGTTAAGTATCATGACGATCCTTCAACAGTTTCTGAAGTTCTGCACACATACACTCCACAGCTACTTCACCATAGCACAACCCAAAACATAACCTTCTTGGCGAAGGTAACAATTTCTAGTGTGATGGTAATCAATCAATTCGAGAGTAATATATGTACAGAACATCAAAACTAATATCTACGCAGTTGTTTATACGTAACAGTGATAAAGGGCTCTATGTAACAAGTGACTAACCGCTATACTACATAGTCATAGGCTGAATGGTTTAATTCATGGTAAACAGTATCATATGGTGGTACGTGATATCGAATTATTTGTGTCCATACGATTCCCTTTTAGAAAAGCAGTACAGATGCATTGGCCTATGTACAGAGAAATTGCATCAGGACATGACATATGTATATTGAAAGTTTCAGAGCTTGTCTTAGTAAGGTTATGTGTGTATTGCTGGTGATAACGTCCATAAACTTAAGGCATATCTAAAATCAAAGTCTGACACTAAACCTACCCTGTAGTTCCAAAACAAGCCGCTAGGGGGCCCAAACCTATACCACTTACTCTCGGTATCAAGATCTGTCTACAACTCAAAAATCATAGCCGCAGCATGTCCAGAACTTGAAATATCAAACCCGGAAGTTTGACTGCAGTACCGTAACAGGCCACTAGGGGGCCCAAAATCTAATCGTTTCCAGGTCTCATCAAGACCTACCCACATCTAAATATCAATACAATCCATCAAGGCATTCTCGGGTTATGCTGGTCTTCTACAAACATACATACATACAGACATACAGACATACATACATACATACATACATACATACATACATACATACATACATACATACATACATACATACATACATACATACATACATACATTCTTACATACAGACATACATACATACAGACAGACAGACAGACAGACAGACAGACAGACAGACAGACAGACAGACATACATACAGACATACAGACAGGCAGACAGACAGACAGACAGACAGACAGACAGACAGACATACAAACGCTACCCAAAGCATAACAATCATGGCCGCTACCCAAAACATAACCTTCTTGGCGAAGGTAACAATTTCTAGTGTGATGTTAAGACGAAATTACGGGAAGCAGGATGCTTTCCATTAAGCTGACAAGCCGTTTCCTATCCAGCAGCCCCTGTCCTTGGACCGCCCGTTCAGGCGATTCGTTACTTGGGCTAATTTGTTTTAACTCCCGGCACCATAGCTGGCTGTCAGGTTGTCAAGGCCGGGGTACTGACTGGCCATGGAGGGGTTCTGTACGGGGCAGAAACTTCCGCTGCAAGATTTCATACGGCCAAGGGAACATATGGTACACAGTGTAGCCCGCAGGGGGCTGGCACTGAAGGACTGAACGAACGAACAAATGAATGAAGGAAGGAAGAAAGGAATTAATGAATGAACGAATGAATGAATGAATGAATGAAGGAAGGAAGGAAGGAAGGAAGGAAGGAAGGAAGGAAGAGAGGGAGGAAGGGAGGAAGGTAGGAAGGGATAAATCAATGAATAAAGGAAGGAAGGAAGAAAGATAGGAAGGAATAAAGGAATGAAGAAAGATAGGAGGGACTAAAGGAATGAATGAAGGAAGGAATGATTGAATGAATGAAGCATTGAATAAATGAATGGATAAATAAACAAGAAATGAGTGAAGTAAAGAATAGAGGAAGGAAGGAAGGGGGGAATAATGAATAAATTATTAAAGGAATGAAAGAATGGCTGAATAAAGGAATGAATGTAAGATGCAGTAGTACAATGCTCCTTGGAAATCAGTTTTTTTTTTAAACTGGGACTACCCTGAAAGATTAGTAAATAAAAAAAGTGAATGAATGTGATACCTTACTCTTCTGCAGAGTGAAATGCATACAAGTATGTTACAGGTTCAACTGCTCGCTTAAGACAGATGCAAATATAAAGCGAAATGGAGATTGAAATACGTGGTTTATGTACTTGCATAAGGAATGTAGTTTTTACGGTGCTATTTAGGTATCGACAACTTGGGAACCTTATTTATAAACGTTAACAATTAAAGAGGATATTTCTCACATTTTTGTATAGTGAACGGTCAACGATAAAACTACACTCGTCTTCTATCTTCTTTAAGTTACAATATTGACAAATTCTTTGATGTGAAGGAATGCGCGGTTATGCCTACCTTTTTCAAGATGGAGTTTGTGTCCGTGTTTACGGTCAGAAAGAAAACTACTCTCCTCTTAACATCACAGAAACCACAAAATTACAGAAAAGGTGGGATCCTTCGTGTTCTACTGTCTCAGAAAAAGACGTAAAACCTAATAAGTTAGAACCAGTTCTTACACGAGAGTTGACAGAACTATCTGTTTGCCCCTTTTATGTTACCTGCAATTATACCTTGGGCAGTAATTGGCAATAAAACTTTCCATTGCTCACTTGATGACAACCTCTGTGGACCCCAATAGATAACGTAAACGTGCGAATGATACTTAAGCAAAGCAATTGTCTTCATTATGAAATCTATCAAAGTGGTCAGGAAAGTTGGAAAAAAACTAAACACACAGAGTATGGTATAGCGAGTAATAAATTATTTCCGTTTTGGAAACAGAGGAAAAATCATTAGTGCCCTGAAGTCATCCAAATGATAAGATAAGTGACCAAAGTGATGTGGTAAATACAGAATCTGACACGATGTTGCAAGAGGCCGACAAAAAAAGCTAACTCTAGTTCACCTTTATCCGTGGGGATGACCTTTATCCGTTGTCTTTAAAAACAGCACATTTAGGAGTGTTACGTCTGCTGGCAGTGGTTTCAAATTTGCAATAGTTTCAAAATGTTCCGATTTGAAACCACCGTCCGTCGAGATCATATCCCTAAATACGTTTTTCTCACAAACAACGAATATAGGTTACCCTCGGATAAAGGTGAATCAGCGTTAATGTCGGCAGTTGTTTTTTGTTAGGTACGGTCGCATAACCGAAAACACAACATTTTTCCTAGAACCTTTCACTGCCACCATCTCAGGCACAAGTCTGCCGTAACGTTACAAATACCGTTAAGTGTCCTCCACATCAACAAATGCACCTACAACCACATGGTACAAAGTTTCACCTACAACAAAGGTAGGAATAACAGCCCTCAAGAAAAAGCTACTTTTGATACATTTGTTTATTCTACAGAAAACTTTCCCACGTCCAAACAATGCAGGCTCGCTGGTTCTATGGCGAAGCGGTCCTTGGCTGGTTACCCAGGCTGGGGCTCTGGTGGGGGCAGCCAAGCACACTGTTGTAGGAACGTGGTCGGGAGAGAGGACAGGGACAAAAGATTGTTGGATCTACTGAACACCCTCCGGTACTCGGCTCTAGTGGGTAAGAGGGCATTTAAAGTATCCTGTGCATAAGTAGTCACATCCACTGTACTGACCATCTGGCATGGCACAGACAGAACTATCGTGATTGTTGTTTTGACCATGTCAAATAACACTTGTATTGTCTCTGCCAGCAGAAATAGCTCTTTCTAATAGCCACAGGCTAGTTGGACAGTCCTGACTCTGTGTTGAACTGTTGAGAACTCAGTGCTCAGTGCTGAACAGCCGCAAACTAATGAATAAATGGATATTGGAAAATAGTCTAACTGACAGGAAGCATAGAAATACATTTTTTTAGCTACTGTAAATGCAGAAATGTCCGCGGTGGATTAATGTGCGCGGTTTTCGCGGTGACCACTTCACCGCGAAATTAAATCCACCGCGAACATTTTTCTATTATGGTATTAGACTGCAGTCTATGGTGTTACCGCGAACTTAAAACCACTGCGAAAAGTCCTTTTCCCCACTACCGAGAAATTAAATCCCCGCGAACTTAAATGCATTTATAGTACTGTTAACACCGTTGGATGGTCGGCTAGTAAGAAAAGATGTCGAGTTTCAGGACGTTTTCTTTTAACATGCATGTTTTCAGTGCCACCTATATGTCTCCCCTCTGCTTGTTTGTTTGTTTGTTTGTTTGAGAACAGCATAACTCAAGAATCCTTAAATGTGCCCTTATGATGTTTGTTAGGTGGTTAGGGGTAAGGAAAATTAAGGTCAAGTTTGATAATCGGCCCCCTAGCGGCTTTTTAATATACCGTAGTGTAACTTCCGGTATCATTTGTTCTGGAAATGCTGTAGATAGCTCTTGGGGTAGAAGTTATGTTTTGTAATACCCCTGTCACATTTGGCGAAAATCGATCGGACGACGATTCTGCGGCAATCGCCCGAGATTTGCTTATACTGATAAGTTTATTGCACAACAACTGTACAAGGTACAAAGTATGGCTTCTATGTGACAGGGACGGTTTTCAGGTGAACAATACGTGCAACCCTCTGTCGGTCTTAAATATGGCCGATCTTCCATCGATACGGCCGAAGATCGTGGATAATCTGACAGGGGTATTATAGTTTGGGCCTCCTATCTCAGTACCTTATTTGAGCTGCAGGTGCCGATTTCATTTTAAACCTCGGACGAGAATAACACCAATAAAACATGAATCGTCATGATTTGGGGTATGTAGATAGCCTTAATAGATAATTACTATGCGAATTAATGGCTAGATAATATGATCAATGGAGAAAGTTTACAAATTCATTGCATTCCATAATGGGACTTTCGATCAGTGTTGTTGTCTCTTAGTAAATATTTCTTGTGGTAGGGAATAAAGTGGTATCTGGGTCACCTAGCAGCTTTCTTTGAAACTGCAGGCGGGCTTAGAAACAGGATAAGTGAAAAAAAGAGGAATTAATTTTTTTCATTCTATATCTGAAGATAACCTAGATGAAGATCAATGTATTGGTATGCAAAATATGTAAATTAGTACTTGATTTCCATACTTAATTAAAGACAAAATTTTATGTTTCAGTGGTAAATGACAGGAACTTCATACTCTCATACTCGGCACATATGTAACTTGTTTAGTACACGCCCCACCCTCCCTAACACCGTATCGCTTCCGTGTCTATCTCTCCGTCCATAGCGTCCATGACAGGAACTTCATACTCGGCACATATGTAACTACACGCCCCACCCTCCCTAACACGTATCGCTTCCGTGTCTATCTCTCCGTCCATAGCGTCCATGACAGGAACTTCATACTCGGCACATATGTAACTACACGCCCCACCCTCGCTAACACGTATCGCTTCCGTGTCTATCTCTCCGTCCATCATCACGTCGGTTGCCGGCTTTCACTCCCATATCTTTCCTGCCACCGTTCCGCCATGCCTGCCCCGTCACAACGAGACGGAATGCTGTGGCACGAAATGTCCGGCCGAGCATGGCCACACTGTGTCTCGCTAATGACGCGCGACCGCGACAAACTCCGGGCCGACAGAGAGCCTCTCGTTCGCCACTTCTCGATGGTCCTAATTGACCTGACAAATATTGGGACTGATGATAAAATAAGATATCCAGTTAGTGCTGCGTATCTGTACGCCAGACCGGAACGGGACATGTAAAACGCCTTGGTTCAGTTCCCAAAAACTATATCTCTCTCTTGTATTCTCTTTCTTGTTCTAAACCTTCTAAAACTTTTCATCGTGAAATTTGCGAAAAAAAGACATTTCTTTTTTTAATGGGGGGGGGGGGTATAACTGAGCCTTTGTGTTTGATTTTTATTGACTGTTTATAATTTTGCATGTCATCATGACTGGCTGTATGTAATTTAGCATGCAAAATTGCATGCACGTAGAAGTCACTTTTTATGTGACCTATAAAGGATTTCTAGCACACATAAGCCATGGGTTCAGGTCCTGACCAGTTCAAATCTAAACCTAAACCTCTGGAACCTTAGTTAAGAGGTATCTCACTGCACTTTGGGCACCGTTGCGGCACTGCGGGGTTCCTTCACGTTGGCACTGTTGTGTTATTTTTTAGTTATGTCTAAGAAGACACCAAAATCCCCAAAACGTAAGAACATTCGTTCTTTATCTCAGAAATTCGTTGAGAATCTTTTGAACCCCACAGTGCCGCATCGGTGTCCCAAGTGCAGTGAGCTACCACCTTTACGTACGTTAATTCAATGACACAAGTTGTGGCCAGAATTTCCATAGCCGCATCATATACACCCCCCCCCCCCCCCTCCTTCCATGTACCTCTGCTAGTGTAGCTTTCCAGTGACAAACTGTTGAGACGCTGAAATAAAGGACAAAACGCGTGTCATTGTCGGCATTTGTGTGGAATGCTACAGAAGAAACAGCTCCATTCTCCGTAGCCTCCGTACTGTGACGTTGTGGAGAAATGTCACATTCCCTAACCCGTAACCTTTATGGTACTGTATGTGGCCTTTTGGACTGGTAAAAACTCAACTGTCTTGTGATGAGATACGCTGTTAGATTGATGTTTGTTTGTTTCTTTATTCTATATTTAACCAGGGTGAATGCATATCGCCTGGCGGTGTTTTTCAAACCCCGAACATAAGTCAAACATTAAGTTCAACAAAACCAAATTAACTTTAATAACATAATCGCACATCGTACAAGTTGTATGAACATAAACATAAATATTGTACAAAACCAGATTAACTTAGATAACATAAAATCATACTGTAAAACGGGTGAATCAAAACTTTAACCTTAACGTCAGATAACACAGGAAACATAACAAAAAGAAGTTAGCTTTAAAATCAGGATTGAAATTGCATATCAATGCTTAAGTGCATAAAGTTTTTTATTCAAATCGCCAGCGTTTTGGCTGCTTTGATTCGCATGGCAGTTCGGACTCTCAAGTTGTATAGATGAATACGCAAATTGGAAAAACAATAAAGAAGCAAAAGGTATTTCCAAAGTTGTTTGTAACTTTTGTCTCATAATTATCATGCTGTTTTCTATTATCATTGGGTGGGCCGACTACTCTCTCTTCACTGAATTGCGAGGAGCTTACAATAGGCGGGGCAAAATCACAAGGGTCTCTGCGGCTGCCTTTCGGCGCGAACTCGAGTGACCTCAATATGACAGTAGTTGCCTTGGGTGTGGCCATAGGACAGTAGATTTTGAACCACTAACACCGGGAAGGTCCCTTGCTCTTTTCGATGAGTGTGGTGTGTGCGTGCGTGAGGTGTGGCTCTCCTCAAACACGGGACCTCTATTTGACGTCCTATCCGAGGGACGGCCCTCATCTCCACCTGAGTGAAGTTAGAAAGTGCATTTCCAAGGGCATAAAGTAGTAGTAGTAGTATTAGTACCAGAGTAGTAGAGGAAAAGTGTGTATGTGTCACAGGGTTGTAGCCAGCACCTGTCCTTCATCCTTCAGTCCTTTGAAGGAATTTTGCAGCTGGGGACTGAAAAAAGTTTTCCCCATTCCGTCCCCTGGGACAGACAAATTGATATATAAAGATATTAAAAAAACTGAAACCCATGTGTTCTTCTTCGCCAAAACAGATGCCATTGAACAGCTTAGTCTACAAGCAAATTTTGCACCTCAATATGCAGGAAAAAGTGTTTCAGAGGGTCTTGATTTAAAAATTTTCTTGGTCCCAGACCCCCTAGAAATGACCCGCAACGTCACGGTGCTCGATAGGATTCCCATTCAAAATCAAGCGGACTGAAAATGATTTCAGGCTGGCTACAACCCTGATATGTCAGCATAGCAAGCAATTCTGCCAGTAGAGATGCCGATCGAATTTTCTGTTGGTACAAATTCCGACCGTCTGTAAATGTAAAGGATATTCCCTTAAAGACAATCAAAACCTATTACCTTGGATACCTGTAACTTTTTATCAATGGATTAAGTTGCAATTTATGATTTCTATATGGAAGATTGCACTGACAAAGAAAGTTGTTTTGTATAATGGCTGCACAATCATATGAACAAATGTTCTGAAGTCCATTTTAACCTTCTTAAAGAAAAGGATTTAGAAAGAAAAAAACAGCAAAACTGTAAGACATGTGTAGTTTTGTACTTTTTAGTCTAATCAGTTTCAAAACCATATCCAGTTGCTTGAGTAACTATTTTTGGCGTGATCAGTTAGCCTCTACCAGGCTCCACGTGTCACTTTTTAATGGAATGTTCTAGATACGCTATTTTACGTAATGAGCTATTCACATTTCTCGAATCCAGTACAGCAGATTTCAAGATACTCGATGCTACAGGCAGATTTGTATATATCTTTAGATGCAACAACTCCTATAATGCAAAGATAGGCAAATGTATCAAAGACTGCTTTGCTATTAGAAAGAGTAATGAAACTCATGATTAGCCCAACTCGATTGTAGCACTATAATATAAAAGACTTGTGTTAGCCCTTCTTGTTATGTTAATTAGGATGTTAAGTTTTGTTCTATACACCTATTTTGTACTTTGTGTAACAGTCGTTGCCATACATTGTACCATGTACAAATATGGAGCAATAAAGTTCAGTAATATATCACTGGAGAAAGTTTTAAAAAACTGGCATGATAGTCAGACAACACGCCAGATGAGTCAGCCGACCTAGATCGCAAACTGTACTCCTCAGGCTGGTATGTTATCTGTTTATTTGGCAAATTTCTATCATTATTTTTTCCAGCGACATATAGAGCAAATGGTACTCAGGCTAGTTGTGTTCCGATTGTAACCTTGTCAAGTTGTGTTACTGTCTGTGGTAATTTTCAAACGCTTACTGACAAAAACAAAACTATAACCCTGTTAACGTCATATAAGTCACCCACTCATACTCATTATAGAAAAAGAGGGACATTTCGTCTTCCACTGCTTCCAGAAAAGAAGGCAAACCCCAAATGCTTAGATCGTAGCTCTCAGTAGTCATATTATTGCTAGAATATTCACTTGTTTCCAGTCGTTACCATTGTTATCTATACAAAAGTCTTTCATTTTATGTATGTTTACTATGTATTCTGTATGTCCCATGTTGCAATTAGCCCTCGGGCAAGAACTTGCAAATAAACTTTCTTTCTTTATTATTGAAAAGAATTTGTTTCTTATCATACAGTACAGGAACAGGTTCAGGTCCGGTGTGACAGCGAGATCACTAGCGTTTTCGTCCCCCTTTAGCGTTTTCGCCCCCCCCCCCCCTCCCAAGAGCAGCTGGTTACTACATATTACAGGTGCGCTACCTGGTACTATACTGCACCTGGGAAGTAACGTGTATGGTGTGTTACCTGGTACCTTATGGCACCTTATTACCGTACCGTAAGATGCCTGTCATACCTCGAAAGTCGATACTATATTGTTCGGTGCAAACATGACATTGAAATGAAAAAGACAATTTTTGCAGCTGAAGTGGCATAAAAACAGTGCTACTGCGAACGTATAAATCAACACCGTCTATGGTACGGAATACGAGTCAGCTATATGTTTTCAATTTGTCACAGTGTTTTCTTTCTTGTGCTGGAAACATTTCCAAAGCACTAACAAAAACACACGTGAATAATAGTTTCTCATTATAAGCACTATCTACGCGCAAGTTGATATAGCTGTTGCTAAATGCTACACAAACACTGGTAAAGTACCAGTCTTAAGAAACACGGGTAAATGCATCAGTTCCTAAATACTAGAAAAAACAGTCATGTTGGAGGTGAAGATATCCCTTGGCCAGGTGCATATACCAAAATGTGCGTTATTCTAATTAATACCTAATATTTGCATAATTAATAAAGACATTACATAGTTCTTTTGTTGTCACTTCATGGTAGAGACTTCATATTGGAGATATATAGGTTGTTTGAGGACAGGTGAATACAATGAAATACATCTTATGTCAAGACTCAGGTATATGGAATAATGGGAATACAAGGGACCCAACCCTCCTTGTCTGAAACAAGTTCAACTATCTTATTACCATGTAATTACGTTAATATTGATACTATGAAGGGAGTTATGTATCAAACTCGTGTACTTATATCATTCTGAAACTGCATTTTGTGATTTATACCAATCAACTTCTAAAATGTCATGTAAACCCGTTTTTTTGGGGGGGGGGGCGAAATCGCTAAAGGGGGGCGAGGTAGGGGGGCGAGATCACTAGCCGGGGAGGGCGAGATCGCTGTCACACCGGACCTGTAACCGATTCCTATACCCGCACCTGTTGTCACGTTTAGGTACACATCCTAAACTAGTATATATATATAACGTTAGAGAGAGAGAGAGAGAACGGGTCACAGAAATGTCAGCTGAATATGTAAAAGCGATCACATCTTATCCTGTTTCAACTACCTGAAGGATCATGAGTGTCCATTTAGCTGCACTTGGGTTCTCTATAGCCTCCGTTGCAGTCCTCGAAGGGGGCCGGTTTTTATTTGGGGGGGGGGGGGGCGTTGCATGTATGTTCGCGATTTTCAACGTTGGCTAGGTTCTCTTGTGCCGGGAAAGGGAGTTTGCTGTTGAAGGGAGTTTGCTGTTGAAGGGAGTTTGCTGTGGAAGGGAGTTTGCTGAGGAAGGGAGTTTGCTGTTGAAGGGAGTTTGCCGAGGAAGGGAGTTTCGTCCCGTTTCGAAACAGCCCCGTTCGAAGACTGCAACGGAGGCTACTAGAGTCTCTAGCGGTCCGACCTTGGTAGGAGCCGTGTGTTCAAACACCGCTGTCCGTGGTGGTGACAAGTATTTGTCTGAAGTATACACCTGTCCTGCCCACCGTGCGCCACAGATCCCAGGCATGTCAACAACAAAGACTTGGAGATGTTTTTAATGAAAGCTCTCTTGCAAAGTTTGCTTGTCACTCTGTGGACGTGCAGGGAGAGAGTGTTTTCTGTTGTGAACTGTGGGCGGGACCAAATACACCTGACGGGACTGGGCTGCTGAACGTGAAACTGTAGACTTGTGGCGGTGTCCTGTCCCCTGTTTCAACTTCTTCTAGTCACAAACCTCCATTCACTGCCGTCAGTGTGTCAAGATTAATTTTGTTTCCTTCTGGTGCTCATGTGAGGGCTATTCATAAACTGTGCTACTGTTTAAAATGGTTGTTTGCCCAATGTTTCTTGCCTTTCCTTTCTAAACATTTCACTGTGTGTGTGTATGTGTGTGTATGTGTGTGTGTGTATGTGTGTGTGTGTGTGTGTGTGTGTATGTGTGTGTTTATGTGCGTGTGTGTGTGTATGTGCGTGCGTATGTCTGTGTGCCTGTGACAGTGTGCGTGTGTTTGTTTGGTTTGTGTGTTTATAAGTTAGTATGTGTGTGTCTGTCTGTCTGTCTGTCCGTCTGTCTGTCTGACTGTCTTTCTCTCTCTCTCTCTCTCTAGATTTTCTCGGGAATGTCTCCCCTCTCTGTCCGCTCGTGTTTTGAGTGACAGGTCGTCCGTCAGCACTGCTGACAGCCGTTGTCCCTCCTGTGCCCAGCTTACCCCTGATGACTATGTGATAAGCGGACGTTGTTCCAGTGTACTTGTTGCAGTGCCCCGTGTCGTGTGTACATCACCAAACCCCGCACTCTGTTACAGGCCCACCGTCAGTCCGTCTGGAGTAGCGACACTAATGCTGTTTTGTTATTCACCAAAATACAACAGGTTTTTAGTCGAGTCTTTCATATATTTATTTGCTTTTTGGATCGCACTAATTGAGGCCGTTGGTTTTGTAAGCCGTTGATAAGTTGGAAGTCATGCAGCACACGTTCCGGCACAGCCCGACTTGTGTATTGTGTACACAGCCAAGCCTGCCATTCAATACCATAAAAGCTCCTAAATGTTGCAAATTGAGTCACAACGTCTCATTTCAGCTCAAAGCGTAAAGTCCGGAACGGTTCTGGTTGCATTCCTGAGCGGATTTAGGCCAGTCCGTTTTTCCACCTTTACAACTCGCTAACCCTGGCTGTTAAATCTGTCCATAGACCTTACCTTGTCGAGACGTGAGGGTTAGGAGGCTGTACGTATTATCTAGCGAGTGTCGTACAGTTTAGAATGAAACTCTAGTAGCAAGGCTCTGATCCCGACATGTTCCGCATGACGGCTGAATCTTGTTCCAACAATGTACCCTCTTCACGGGAGCACAGGAGGGACATGGTGGTGGCTTCGGAGTGACATGTCTGCCGAGCTGCGGGTGGTCGACAAAGAAATGCACTATTTCACGTGTAAATAACGGACAGGCCAGCGGAGTTACATGTTCCAAATCGGACAGGGGGAATTGTTCTCGGGTACAGCAGTGGTAGGTACCACCACCTGGACAAGGGAACAGGGCCGGACACGTTTCGAGCCCATAACACTGAGGAAGCCACGCGGCGAAACATGTTTGTTGTGTATCGGTTCGAATAAAGTTCTTATACGGGGAACATGCGGCTCCAGCGTCTTTTCTGAAGATGTGGCGTAAGTGTGAATGGTTGTCTTGAGGGAGTGCTTCTCCACATACTCTTGGGGCCGAACACGTTTGCCATCTGTACGGCGAATATCCGGTTGTAGCACACCCAAACTTACGGTAATATCATCTCTCGTATCCCACCGGATGCCATAACATATGAGAAAAAATAGATGAATTTAAAGTAATCAAAATATACAGAATGCATTATCAGTAATCATGAGGTATATTCGAATTCACTTCAAATACTTAGGCGTTTAAGACAATCGGGTGAAGGCCTCTATAACATTGTTTGAGGTGGAAATTTGATACTTGATATTATGTTATGTCATTTTTGAAAGGAGGGGAACTTAAAACAACAACAGAAAAACAATACAGTAATGCGGCAGTGACTGGTAGTTACACGGCCTTGGACTAAATGATTTCTTTCTTTTTTTTTTGTACTTTGTAGATTACCAAAAATAAGATTCTATTCCTGAATATTGGCAGAAAACACAATGATAGTTGATGTCAGGCGGAAGGGTTAGTAGTGCTCAGGTTTGTGTTTATGTAAGACAGCCAGCACATGTCATGCATGGAGACAAATAAGTGATGGTTTATTTACGTGTGTAGCTCCTGCAGACATACCGGGGAACTTAGGTTAAACATGTCCTGGCACACTTACAAACACGTGCACTCACACGCACACTCATACACTCACACATACACTCACACACTCATACACTCACACATACACTCACGCACACTCACACATGTACACATACACGTACGCTCAAACATACACAGACACCACACATAAACACGCACACTTATACACTCACACATGCACATAGACACCATACACATAAACACGCACACTTATACACTCACACATGCACACACACACACACACAAAAACACACAGAGACCATACACGTAAACACGCACACATGATACACACACACACGACACACACACACACACGCATATACATGCGCGCGCGTACACAAGCGTCTATAACGTAACATGATGAAGTCAATATGTTGTCATGTATATTGTAATGTAACTTGTTCATAACTTGTTACGTATGGAAGAATTCCGTGTAGTAACCATTGCAAATACTTGTTAAATGAACACAATTTACTTTACATTTCTTGCATTCTACTGTCATTTTGATACATTGATTGATTGGGTGATTGATTGATTGATTGATTGATTGATTGATTTACATTCTTATTAAATCCGACATTCAAGACTTTATTAAATGTGTATTTGAAGCGTCCGCTTACTTTAAATTTGACACCACCTTGCTCTGCCATAATCTGAAACTATAATTATCACTTGAACGTTTATGAAAGGAATACATCCTTGTTAACAATATTCAAAGACAAATCAATGTCCACAACTAAATATAACATTCGGAGATAACTTTCGGACATTTCGAACACATCCATCTCTCTTCTTCTTCAGATTCACTACAAAGCACTTTCCTTATTCATGGATCATTATGGAAGCGCGTATGACTACCCCACCCTGAAAACACTACTCTTACATAAGAGGAGCGCCGGTGTGATTTCCGACTACTACTATATATACGCAACTCAACCTCTGCTTGGAGAGTATGCAAGTCCAGGCGGGCGGATTTTCCGAGAACTTTCTCACACTCGTACGGTGGTGTAGCGAGCCAGAGGTTGCTGATACCACCTAATACAGGTCGGACATTAAAAAGTTCCTTTCCGCACCAAATCGGACATCGGGCGGCGCCCATGTTCAGTTCTGTAGCCACAGAGATTTGTGCAATCACTACAACATGGAACAAGTCCACTGGTAGTGGTGTGTGTTCAGCGTGTACGTGTTCAGCTATACCATACTATTTCCCACATGCTGAGTGCCAAACAGAGAAACAGCATGTACCATTTTTACGTCTTTGGTGTGACTCGGCCGGGGATCGAACTCACGACCTACCAACTCGATAGCTACAAGAGATTGCTGGAGAAAATAGGATGGGCGAAATGGTTTGAGATAATAAAGCCGGGGTTTAACGGTGTGTTGACCTGTTGTTCCTGTGATTGACAAGATGCAAAGGTGCGGTTAATCTCCCCTGTGGCCACGATATAATTACCTGGGCCACGCCTAGTGGTGCAAGACTGAGCCCAGAGGCCCACGGAATCCCTTAATCAGCATTCCACAACTTCAGGGAAACAGGTGGCACCCGCACACTACTTCTTTCTATCCTTTTCCGTTCCATTTTCTTTAACTTACATTTTCTAAGCTCTTTCCCTTGTCTTTTCTGTGCTAACGTTTGTCTCGTCGCCCGGGAAATTTACATTTACTAAACAAAGGCGCAAATAAAGTTTTACAGTAGTTAATGGAAAATAGAAATGGGAGAGAATCAAGTCTGCATTCTGTTTGATGCATGGGACAGAATAGCCTCTACCAGGCTCCGCGGATCGGTGTTCTAATAGTGGAAATTAGACAAATAAAGTCTATAGTACGCTAGCTATAGGGGAGTTAGCCGCCAGAAGAATACGTATTTTATTTGTCCAATTTCTACAATTAGACCACCGATCCGCGGAGCCTGGTAGAGGCTAGAGACAGAACATGTTGTTCACACTTCATAGATTTATTTTTCCTTTATTTTTTCTTTATTTGCTTTTGGATAGACAAGGACAATGTTGCACTTCACTCTTGATAATAACCTATTTTAACAGTGCCACATACAAAGAACAACAAACTTGACAAAGTAAAGGTACATGTTGGGACAGAGGGTTGTTATCGGCTGTAACTATCCTCTGAAACTATGCATACTGTGTCTAGGGCGCAGTAGTGGAAAGTAGACCCCATCCCCACCTTGAGCCGAAGTACTAGTCAGGTACTCGTTTTTATACCTGAAAGGGTTTAGAAAACCCGTGTAAAGTGCCTTTCCCATGCAGGAGCAAAAGATCGGTAGTATGACAGTATTGGAACCCAGGATCTGGGTTCTAGGCCACACATGCATGAACAGTTCGGCCACACGACTCCACTACATATTACGTGCTCCGCTATCTGAAGATTTGTCCTCAAACAGGTGCGAAATCACATGGTCAGGTATTTCGGCAAGACAGTTTCTACAAGAAAACATCACTTCTTCCCGTATTTGTTCTGTTGTACAAGAATGTAGCCTGATCGACTCGGCAAAACAAATGTATCACACACTTTATCGCCTTCACACTTTGAAACTACCGAAGTACAAAGGTGGAAATATTGCCGAACGACCAGATGAACGGACGTTTAACAAAGAGGCGCAAGCACTTGCGAACTCCTTTAGCTGTTGCTCTTTCCGTCTATTTGCCACTCGGGCGCCACAAAGGTACCGACGTGAAAATGTTGCCTTTTCTCAAAATGCTTGGACAGTTCGTTTAGACAATCGAGTTTTCCTTCACTTGGAAAGGGAATAGTTTACATTTTCCCACCCTGTAATGTTTCTCAAGTGGAAGAATACTCCAAGGGGGACAACTTTCAATGGTTGGAGGAGCTTTGATCCAGGGAAAACCCGCCGCCACAAAGGCTGAAGTGGGCACAAGGCGTAGTCAGCTGGAGAAAGTATTTGTGGCGCTCTCGGCTTACAGACGGCTGAGCGAATTCTATATTGAGTAGATGTCTGTGGTGTAGTGGGGGACTACTGTACGGAACCATTGGTTAGATGGCTCTCTGGATTGGAAAAACTCGGCTGAGCGAATTCTATATTGAGTAGATGTCTGTGGTGTAGTGGGAGGCTACTGTACGAAACCATCGGTTAGATGGCTCTCTGGATTGGAAAAAAACTCGGCTGAGCGAATTCTATATTGAGTAGATGTCTGTGGTGTAGTGGGGGACTACTGTACGGAACCTTTGGTTAGATGGCTCTCTGGATTGGAAAAAAACTCGGCTGAGCGAATTCTATATTGAGTAGATGTCTGTGGTGTAGTGGGGGACTTCTGTACGGAACCTTTGGTTAGATGGCTCTCTGGATTGGAAAAACTATGGCGATTACATTGCAGACCAATGTTCGCTAGAATGTGCGTCCAACATTTACTCCACTGCCCTTCTTACAAAAGACACGATTGTCACTCCTGGGCACACTATCTCTGCTCACAGAACACACAGTCAACTTCTTAGCACATTCTGAAATGCCCCAGTCTCTCCTAGATTCGCAGAAGCCCATTGTGTTAATCTTCCATAAACTCCAAAATATTGGCTACCACCCAAAATTTCATAATTACTACAAACGCCTTAAACCTCGATTTTTTTCTGAGTTTTAGGTTTATTATGTTAACTTTGACTGTTCGTCTTTGGGGTAGGGGACTTGCCCCTCCAACAACGTTCTATTATAATGTATCATTTGCTTAATGTACATCGTTCAAGTTTATCACATTCTGTTATTAGCATTGTTATATTTCGTTACAATATTGTGTTATTTCTTATGGTGTTTACGTTTATGTCTTTTGTATACGCCACCACTGCGTCTGTAATGCTTTTCACGTTAAATTAAAAAAAATTATGGTTAGTTACGGTGAGTTGGCCACAACGCTCTTGAGACGGGAATGAGCGACAAAGTCACAGCTACACGTAGCAGAAGCGAGCTGCCCGTAGTCCACATCGGAGACGGAACATTTTTAGTTCTGCCCAGCAAAGCGCCACTTCCTGCGATGGGCGCTGACTTGACAAGCTGACAAAATATACACCGTGTAGAGTGGAGTGGTTTATTGTAACAACACCAAAGCATACATCACTTCTCAATTATATCAAAAGCTATCTGCCATTAAGTTAAAAAGATTAAGACCATAGCACGTCCAGGACAAAAGGTGCAAAGTTCTGCTGCAGCACCAAGGTCACACAAAAGGGGTCCAAAAATCGACATTGATTTGTCTTCCCAACCCCTTCGCACAAACTAAATTTCATCACAGTTCATTAACCCAATAACCCAGGACCTAGAGTTAGCTTTTAGTAATCTAGACTAGAGTAGACACCTTTGATATTGAATTTTACTTTGTCTGAATTTCTCATGTTACATGCAATTAGCCCACGGGCAAGAATTTGCAATAAACTTTATTATCATATAGCCAGATGGAGTTGGCCAATCAGAGGCCCCCATTTCCCATGGGTTATCAGGCAGTAACCTCAAAAGTGGTCGGTTATTCTAATAACCGACCACTTTTTGGACCGCACCATTATACAGGGGACAGTCATGAAATTTTTTTGTACTGTTGTTTGTGTGTAAACCATGCATAACTGTCAAAAATATTATGATTGATTGGTTATGTTAATTAGGGCTCCACATGGGGAATATAGGGATACTTGAAAAGGAATTATGCTGATTTTACACATTTTCAGTATGGCTTTCTAACGTGATTAAGCCGGTACCTTCCTAAATCACTTCATATATACGTACTTTGTCGTGCCCAAGTGAAAAGGCTCTGCATGGGGGGTACCAGGACTCCACTTAATACATGTAGTTTGTATTGCAAATAAGCCACATGTTGATGCTGATATGCTATCTCACAAACAGATGATTAGTTAGAATTATTACTTAAATGATGATGATGAAATAGTTTAATGTTTGTATTATATATAGACACTATTGTACAATATATATATTGCAAATGTATTTTTATGTAATGTATTAAAGTGTTTATTTGTTATAAATGAATTTGTGTGAAATAACTGTCAGTTGGATAGGCTATATGATAATATCGTTAATGCCCCGCCTTATCCTCGGTGTATATGGTGAGATAATCCCT
>NC_049993.1:1170210-1210625 GCF_000003815.2 Branchiostoma floridae | reverse complement strand
ACATGGAAATGATAATTTTTAATCTGCAGTACTATAGCCGCTTAATCGTGCATACATTATGTATCGCTGGAGTGCAGCGGTACAATTGAAGTCTCAATTTCTACTAGGCAAAGTGATCGTATCTGCCGGTGACTCGAAATTTAATTGGCAGGTTGTTGGGCTTGAGCAGGGTTTATCTCACCATATACACCTCGGGCCGGGGCATTAACCCTTTATTAACAGGTTCTAAAGTTATGTTGACCACAAATATCCGGCAGCACAAACACACAGACACGCACGCACGCACAAACACACAGATAGACACAGACACACACAGACACAGACACACCGTCACGACACACACACACACAACCACACACTCAAACACACACACACACACACACACACACAAACACACTCAAACACACACACACACACACACACACACACACACACAAACACGCACACAAACACACACACACACACACTATTCAGACTGCTCGCGTCCTGATGTATGTATGGGAACACGTTAGTAGCGGTTTGCCGGGACAGCCCTGTAATGCCATCATGTAGAGGCGCTGTCATATGTCATGGACCAGGATCTGAGCTCGCTACAGTTTCCGGTGTCAGGAAAGTTTGAACCTGGCTCGTCTGTTTCTCTACCTCAGGCACAAGAGGCGTCAGACTAGCATCTCTCCAGCCGTCCACTGGGACACACACACTTCCAGCTCGGAGTTTGTGCGTGCACAGCTCTAATGCTACAGTACTGCGGGTCGGTGAGAACGCTTGGAGGCAGTATTTGTGAGCGGGAGAGCACGCGTTCTCTCCGGTACTCCCTGTCACAGGCAGCGCCGAGAAACTGCGAGACAAGAGCAGGAATTACCGTAGTCTGGGGCAGAAGTCTGGCCACGGCAGTCATTTGTCTCCCAGAGGACCCGGGATGATTAGCCAAATTGCAAGGGGCAACACAGAAACTTGACCCTGAACGAAAACATGTGTAACATTGCGCCTCCACGGCGACTCACATTACCCGCTAGCATTAGGCCAATTTTTCTCTGTCAAAACATCCAAACTCGGCCTTGGAGAATGTGTGGGGCGGATGTGTGTGACGTCATCAGTCAACACTGCTGACGAACTCAGCATCATCACATGTTTACGATAGTCCACCTTTATCCGTGGGGTAACCTATATCCGTTGTACTGTAAATGCAGAAACTTTTTGCGGTGGTCTAATGTTCGCGGTAGGTTTTCCGGTGGCCGCTTCAATTTAAAACCACCGCGAATATTTTTCCATGCCAGTACGACATCCCAGTGCAGGATGCTACCGCGAACTTAAAACCACCGCGAAAAAGTCCTTTTTCCCGCTACCGCGCGCGAAATTAAATCCCCGCGAAATTAAATGCATTTACAGTATTCAAAACATGGCATTTTGAGACCTGACGTCGACGGATATAGGCTACCCCGTGGATAATAGTGAACGGACGTTATCCGAAGAACAGCAAATATCAGACTTTTATGATGATACTAAATGTCAAACTGGTTAGTTTTCCTTGTCTATACTATGTGTCATGTACATAATTTAACCCTTTTAAGAGGTTTCAAATCTCTTGTTGTCTTCAGGCTTGATTGGTGATTATTTACGGCTATAGAAAACAGTGAGGGATCTATTTTTGCGATATTTTGCCATGTATGTAGACCACCTGGAATATTTTCCACAGTAATTACTAGTAGAATCGGCAAGCTTGATTAGAATATATTGAAAACAGTTAGTACATGGCCTGTGTCATAATTTCACCATTATGTTTGCCTGCTCTTTTTGGTCACTATTTTGTGGTTGCATCAATTTCTAAGGTTGAATATCTGTAGGGTAATAATCTACTACGGTAATACAAGTCAAGTGGTCAATCTTGGGGTCGTGTTTGGGTGTTTGCCGCAGAACCCAGTGGTCCTTGGTTCGAATCCCCTGAACGTGGTGCTATCGATGATGTATCCTTGGGAAAATCAATTTACACGACTTTCCACACTCCAACCAGGTGAAGAAATGGGTGCCTGACTTTTCGATGTCATAATCCAATATTGTTGAATAAGAGAGATACGTCAAGCTATTATATCTTTATACACATTGATGGCTTTTTGTGTATGACATAGATGTATCTGAATAGTGTAGATACGCAATATTGTTAATATAATGATGAGATACGACAAAATATGAACGATATTCTAATTTTACAGATATACGTTGTACAAGCACTACTTTCTATTTCATTAGCAATTAGGAAAACACGATCGAAAACGATTCTACTAATATTTATCACTCCGATGTCAGACCTTTTTTTGTATTGACAATGACATAAAAATATCTTTGTAAGATCGAAACTGCCATGCTCCTTACTAATATTGGAGGTCGACCGAAAAGGCTATGGTCGGTCGGATAAAAGTGGTATCTCACTGCACTTGTGTCACGCTTGCGGCACTGCGGGGTTGCAAAGATTACTCAACGAGTTTCAGAGATAAAGAACGTATTTTCTGTATTTTGTTGTCTTCTAGGTCAAAAATCAGTGTCACAGTGAACGAACCCCGCAGTGCTGTACCGGTGCCCCAAGTGCAGTGAGATACCATCTTAAGACTTTTTTGTAGGCCCAGCTCTGGCTCGTGGTTTATTGTATGGTAGTTATGATTGGTGTGGTTAATTAAGCCATCCAAGAGTCGGTCGTGCCCGATAGCGGCCGGCGTGGGAAGACCAATCGTAATGAACACCAGACAAGGTTCATTGTTTGTGCCTCTCAGCCAGACTTCAGAAGAGCTCTCCATGAAACTTAGCGGACTGAACACGAAATGCTACAGGGACAATGGCGGCCTAAATCTGGCTATAGAGCCACGCCAGGCTTCCATTTAACAAAGTTGGACAGATTATAGCCCGTGGCAACCATACGCTCAGAAGGACCCTCCAGAAAAGCCAAACTCAGCCCAAAGCCGCTTATCTTTCACGCTACACTGCCCGTTTTCATCAGCCAAGTCTGCTACTTTTGCGCTAGAATTGAAGCTGGTCCGCGGATGTTTTGTGTACAGTTGCAAAGCCAAATGAATTCTTTTGTGATAATCTATTTTTCCATCGCCCCATTGCTATGAGCAGAGCGCACTTGTGAGTCGGTGCGGTGCATGTCGGTTTGGGCAGATGTTCACCATGGCACAATGGAGGAGTCCCTCTTCCCACCCATTCACTCCAACTCGTCATGGGGAACTTACAGACACGCTGACAGAAACGCTTTGCGGTAAACTTTTAAGTATGGAAACACAAGATATACATTTGGACACAATACATTAACAAAGTGCATTCTTCGCAAGAAGGAGCTTTACACATGTGAGTATGAGAGCATAGCTCGTCCGCAATGTTCTACACACACAGAGGCAGGCCGCATGCTTCCGTTCACCTGAATAGAATAGCTGAAATCGCGCCAGTTTTCAGGCCGTTAAAAGTTCAGGTGGTTTACATGTTGTATGAATGGTCTATATACGCCCTGTAGTAGAATACAATACCGTGGCTTGTAGCTACACTATGTATTACACAATATACGGAAATGTTAGCTTCCCTAACAACTAAGATAAGGACACCTAGAAAAACTAATTGCCACTTGTTGTAAGTTACTTCATAACCGTCTGTGACCTTTTTTTTACGTATATACATTTGCATTGCACACAATTATATATGTCTGATTACGATTTGTGCTTGGAATACTTTCGGTCCCTATATGTTTATTACTTCTCAGTGTCCAGTCACTATCTCTGTGATGCTATAAATTCCATCAATAGAATGCTGATACTCGTACAAAAATATTACCAATAATATACATGCAAGTACGGTGTCTAGTGTCTGTTCGGTGAGTTTCTCAGTCTGCTGTGGACTTACTTGCGCCGCTGTAGTTGCACAGCGTGCAGAGAGCAGGGTCTTTGTGAGAATGACAAACACCCCGCATCAAGCCGCCGAACGCCGGGAAGCCGAACCCGGGCAGCAGGGTAGGCGAGTACCCGGCAAAGGTGAGCCCACGCATCGGCGGCGGGTAAGCGAACCGCACAGAACCGAGTCCGAGCCCGACAGGGGACGTGTCCATGTGTGGAGAGGTGGGGAGGGGGGAGAAGGCTGACTTGAGTCCAGAAGAGGGTGTGGTGGAGGATAGGTACGGCCGATAGCTGACCAGTGTCCGCTTGGACATGTCCGTGGTGGTCGGAGTAGTGTGGTTAGCCGAGGTGTTGTGTGGAGAGTTCTGCCGCGCTAACACCTGTTCTATAGCCTTGACCACGTCTCCTCCGCAGCCGTTCAAAACTAACTGTAGTGTCTGTTGGTTGTGTGTGGGGAAGACTCGGGCCAGCATCTCCAGGGCAGACATTTTCACATTTGTAGGGGTGACGCCATTTTCGGACACTTTCTCGGCTGTGTCTGCCTTGGCCTCGGTGTCGGACACCTCGGAGTCCTTCCGTGCCGGGCTGTGCTGGGTGTCGGGGGATGGTGAGGGGGGTTCGGAGGACGCCGTGGACCTGGTCTCGGTGACGGAGTGCTGGTCCTCGGGTACTTTCCCCGCCAGGTCCACTGGAGACTGCTCCTCGGCCTGTCCGCCGTCTCCGCCCGCTTCATACACCACCCGGCCCGGTGAGAGGTACTCCACCTTCTGACGCTTCTCTGTGTCAACACAGGGAGGAAAGTTAGCCTGGTTTGGACGTAGAATCATCAGGAATCAATGGATATACAACGCTGATCATAATATGTTACAACTGATCTCATTATGCCATGTTGATTTGATTATATGGATGACACCCTCTGGGAACTCCAATCCTGAGGGTACGAACAAAAGTTGTCTTCGTTATGAAATCTAACATCAAGTGGTCAGGAAGGTTAACAAAAAGACCAAACAAATACACAGAGCATGCCATACCGAACAACAGTGTCTTCGTTTCTGTTCTTTCACAACTTTTTCTTTGGAACTTGCTTAGGCATTCTGTGACATGAGTAGCCATTTTTCTTGCAATTTGCGGCACATATTTGCTCATTTTACAGCTGACTTGTGCCAATAAGCTCCTTTGCTTGTACGATTAAAGGGATTCTTCATGTCTATTCCTTTACTTCTTATTTTTGACCTTGTAATTGACTTTGGTATTACATGATATTATATCCGTTTTCCGGTATTGTAGTAGTCAGCTGTAGACCCCTTCCTTATTTCTATCCACTCCTAGAACTGATTTTGTGGTGAAGAAATTTTATCTTTTTGTTTGCTTTAAGAAGATGATGATAATGTGGCACTGCACTCAAGTTAGTAACTGATCTTAAAAGTACCACATTCAAAGGACGGATGGAAGATATAAGTAGTCTCGTCGGCTTTTCAGGACATGAGGGCAGTGGGTTGTTATCCAATGTGTCTAGGGTACTTTATTGGAAGGTGGAGCCCATCCCTCTCCTTCCACTGCCTTTCACTCTCCAACCGAAGTCAGGTACCCATTTATTTACACCTATTTGGAGTGAGAATGTACATATACAGCGTCTTTCCCATGAGCACAAGATTGGTAGCATGACAAGATTCTAACCCAAGACCTCTGACTTCTGGGCCAAGCACCCTGTAGTACATTTGAAGGAAGACGGTGTTTCTTAGAATATTGACAAAAATGATTCCGTTGCCGAAAATGCAGCTCTACGGAGACGTAAACTTTCTTTGAGAGCTTCCAGTCCCGCACAACCCCAGATGTTCGCCGTCACACTGTGCTAACGCGTTTCCCCTAATCTTTATAACCAAATTTTAAATAGTGTTCCAATGCCATGAAAGTCACGATCACGCGAATATTTACCCCATTCCAACAGATTGAAAGTATCGTCTAAACAGCGCAACTTTGACTGTTAGAGGACTTGAACTTCCAAAGCACGCAATCCCCGCCACTCAGACCAATCAAGCGGGACGAAGGAAACCAAGATTAGTTTCAAAAACAGTTGCCACAATTTCACCCAACTTTTAACCATTAAGACCAAAAAGTACTTTTTTTCCTACATCATAAAACCCGCCGACTTTGCAGAAAGGTTGCACAGTTCATTAACCACTGCCTTTAAAGAAGAAGTCAAACCCCACAATAGAAAATGTAGTAACGTTACATTACAGTTGGCTATCCATTGGTGGCGTGTACCTCATATTACTTTTCTCTCACTTTGAGACTGTACTTGCAATAATTAGCTTTCGGGTATGATTTTGCAAATAAACTGTAGATTGTTCAATTAAACATAATGTTTATTCAGAAGTATCAATGATTGCAAACTGATATTTCGCTTGAGATCCTTTTCTGAAAGCAACATTTTCTTTTTACAGACATTTCGACTACCTCCTGTAGTGTTGAAGTGTGCACAAGTTGCGAACAGGAAATAGCGCAAATATCTACTCGTCCGCCATATCGAATTCCTCTCATTGCTACAAGATGAAAATAAAACGAAATGTCTAAAACTCCAATGATATTTCTGTATTAATAAATGGCCTGTCGAAATGAATGGAAAAGCGCTATTTAAATGGCATTCCTCCTTGTCGCTCTACCCTTTGGTTGTAGCGCTGAAATTGGTTCGATTTATCTAAAATCAACAAAGTCTCGGAAGCTTGGAACGTTTCACATATTTCTATCGGCCGTACCATTTCAATCAACGGAAAGATATGAAACTTATGTACAGTTCCATAGGTCACATACGCCACATCGTCACGACGTAGCATGCAGAGAGTTTGTGTGTGTGCTACGGAGAAGAGCGTATTTTTGGTACTTAAGAGAGGTCTGCTTTTCTTAAATTTAGAATGAAAACTATCTTATTTCAGAGGGACTAACAGACAACAAGACAAGCATTTAAAACATTTTAAGTCGATACATAATTTTCTCAACTTATGCGAACTGTTCATCACTTTGAAAGTTTGAAAGATTTTCAAAAACTCTAGATATATTCGGCCCATTGACAGATATGAATCTAATAGCATCCCATCCATAGAAAACGATTGTATCTTTTTTCTGCATAGAGGAGAATTCTGAATGAAAATATAAAAAACTCTTCATTCTTCAGTTGAGGGTAAAACATTACTGAACGATATTGTTCAAAGAAAACCAGCGCAAGTTGGTTTCAGTTGTTACGTATTATACCTGTACAGCAAACAAAACGCTCTGGATTCTGCAAAACAGAGAAACAGCCACGCCTAGTTTTGCGGCGAACATTCAACTTTACTGTGAAACCGCGTACGATATTTCTTTATATCCTCCATTTATGTTGCAACTACCATTCAATTTCTTGTTCACCGAAGATCACAAACACTTGAATGAATTGTACAGGAATGGATAATCTTTTGCGATTCCTTAACCCCCTTTTGATTAACAGTATATCGGTTCGCATGTGACATACCTGTATGCACAATTTGTTGAGAAAAAGAAAACTTGTTAAATGGTTTTGAAATGATCTATCCATTTTTCCATCGATGACTAGAAGTTCGATGTTTAATACATAAAATCAGAGTAGACCAGTACAGTCGTGTTCAGGTGTTTGTTGCTCTTTAGCTAGTTTAGGATCTTAACTTTGACTGTTTGTCAAAAATACACTGTCTGAAGAAAAGTTGTTAACTGATATAGGAGGTAATTTTCGTGTCGTAAACGTACGTCGCATTTTGAGACGGCCGTCGCCCTTATACGTGCATTAATACGCTCTGTCCACACCGCTATGTTTCGAGCCGTAGGTAGGTATGGATTAGAGTTTTGGCTTTTTGACTCGGGTTCCAACCCGAACTAGTGCACTTTCTTCTTTTTTTTTTCGATAATTTTGCTTACCATTTCACACGATACCGTCGTATAGTTGTGATTGAACTGTTGCTTTATATGCGTTTTTGCTAATCTCCAAGCAGATCCTACAATGGCATAAGATAGTACTAAACTGGCCAACGAGTGTAGTCAGCCAAGGGGTGTCCATTTGCCTCGTAGCGAAACACCCTCCTATGCAGGCTTCACTCTTCCGCCAGCTTTTGATACTATCTTCGTATGCTGCCGTAGGATCTGTTTGGAGATTGCGTTTTTGCTTCTTTTCAGTCCCTCAAAAAGTTCAGAGCACTCGGATACGGTACGGAGTGGTCAGTGGTATGGTACGGAGCGGTCAGTGCTATACTGAAGACCGTTTGAAATGTCGACGGCCATTTACGGGACGGACAACAGTAGTGCCGACATGGACGACACCGTGGAACGCCATTATCCAGCTGTCATCGTCAGGTGAAAAATAACCAGACGTCAGATTCCTGACGATAAGATCGGCAACAATCCTGGGTGTCAACCCCGCCTTACAGCCAGACTGGCACGAACAATACACACAGCCCCGCACAGGGAACACACGGACTCCGGTCTGGGGTTTAATCTTACAACAATAGAACACTTCTGAGGGGAAAAGTGACCGGGACACCAATCTCACACCGCCGGTGTTATACCCCTGTCACATTCTGCGGCAATCGCCCGAGCCTCGCTTATAATAATAACTTTATTGCACAACAATTGTACTAGGTACAAAGTATGGCTTCTATGTGACAGGGACGGTTTTCAGGTGAAAAATACGCGCAACCCTCCGTCGATCTTAAATATGGCCGATCTTCTATCGATACGCCCGAAGATCGTGGATAATGTGACATGTGTATTAGAGAAGAGAGTTTGACTAAACTACGTCCTACGGTTAGCTTGACAATGTAACGTTACATTGTAGCTATTCTTGTGGTCGACAATTTACACGTAACATATAATTAGTAGTGCTCAAAACAACATGACACACACAGGAGAAATATTACATAAACAGACCGTACATATAAAAAGTGTGCAAGTTGTGTTACAGTTTTTTGTGTAAAAAAAAGACTTGAACCAAGACCAGAGATAAGCTGAAAGTTCTTATGAACTATTGATAATCGTCTGGATATCTCTAAACAGTGCCAGTGCCTATAGAGTATTAGAACCTCCGGGGTGGACTAAAAATACAACGGCTAAACGGCAACAAAACAAACAATTGATTTGTAAGAGAGTGATAGTCATGTCAGATGTGACAGGGTAAACAGTGTCTTTCTAAACGTTAGTCACTAACAGTGCCAGTCTCAAACCAAAAGGTAGTAAACCAGAGGGTAGGTAGATGTTGGTCTCACCTGGGGGACTGCTGCGGTCGGCCAGGTCCATGGGTTTTGTACCGGGGAAGACGCCCGAGCCTGTGCCGGGCCCGATGAGAGTCATGCCGTCCGGACTGCCGTACAGGAGCCCCAGCTCGCGGGCCTCGTTCTCCTCCTGGGCCTGCTGGCGTCTCAGTGCCACTTGTGCGGCCATGACTCGCTGGCGCTCCGCTATCAGCGTGCACTTGGCGCACATGCAGTCCCGCCAGCGGCAGTACCGCTTGTGGCCCTTCAGCGCCGACACCACGCCGTGGTTACGGCACCGGGCACATTTGGGGGTCCGCGGGTACTTATCCGAGCGAAACATCAGCGTTGGAGGCAGGTGGGGGCCCGACACGGGCACGGTGTGTCCCACCGACACCGGCGGCAGGCTTCCACGGGCGTCGAGCGGAGTTGGCCCGAGACTCATCCTTACGTCTCACGCCTCTCTGATAGAGGATCTAGATTCAGAAATACTGGAATGTTCAGCTATGCTAAGTCACTGTGTCTGTCTGTGACAATAGCACGGGTCTCCTCTCCTAACTGTCTCTAACACTCTCAGTCCGTTGTGCGCAGTACTAGAGCCCTATGTGTACGTCCGACTCTACATAGATACTGGACGTACTTCAAGCCGCCATGCCTTCAATCTAAGCCTTCCTCTTATTGGCCCACGTTGTTTGTAAGACGATGAATTACTCTAGACGCTGATTGGTCTATCGATACGTATCAACTGACAGTGCAGCCCGGTAATCTCTCAATGGCTGTGAAAGAGAGAGTCGACCATCCGGGCGGGGTGACATGATTTCTGACCTTGTGTATTGTGGAGGTGGGAAATACTGCAGGCGTCGGAAATGTGTGTGTGTGTGTGTGTGTGTGTGTGTATCTGTGTGTGCCTTTGTGTGTGTGTGTGTGTGTATGTATGTCATAGTGTCTCTGTGTGTTCCTCTGTGATTGTGTTTGTCTGTCTGTGTGTCTGTATGTGTGTGCGTGTCTGTATGTCTGTATGTATGTGTGTGTATGTATGTACGTGTGTATGTGTGTATGTATGTATGTATGTGTGTGTATGTGTGTATGTATGTGTGCGTGCGTGTGTGTGTGTGTATGTGTGTATGTATGTGTGTGTGTGTATGTATGTGTGTATGTATGTGTGCGTGCGTGTGTGTGCGTGTGTGTGTGTGTGTGTGTATGTGTGTATGTATGTGTGTGTGTGTGTGTGTGTATGTGTGTATGTATGTGTGCGTGCGTGTGTGTGTGCGTCTGTGTTTGTGTGTGTTTGTGTGTGTGTGTGTGTGTATGTATGTGTGTGTGTGTGCGCGCGCGCGTGTGTGTATGATGTATGTGTGAGACAGAGCATACGGTATTATGAAAGAGGAAATGTTGCGGGGATTTCATTTCGCAATAGGGAGAAATGGAGGGTTTGTGGTGGTTGAAACAAGGGAATAAAAAAGAACACAGAAAATTCGTGATGGTTTTAAGTTCGCGGTCCATAGGTCACCGCGAAAATGAAAGTGACGCGAAAATACATGCACCATTGCCCCATTTGCGGTATACACTAACACCCCCTATAGTATTGGTGAGGGAACGGGGCTCGGGTCAGTTCATCTCGCTACAAACAAGTCCCGTAATGTTCACCATTTATATTCTCTGTTCAATAGCGTCATAATATCCTCGTTTGTATCAGTTCCCAAATCGCCCTAGATAATAGACAATGACAATGAAATTGTAAAACTTCGCTGATGAGGCGTTTAACTACAAACCGGCAGCACAATTCCGATACACTAGCTTGGAGACTAGGGGCTTTTTTTTCTGTTCATATTAGCCATTTAGGAATGTGTGTCTGAGATTCTAGCCAAAACAGCCGCCCGAAGTGCGGTAAGGGTTCTCAAAAGAGACGGGCGATCCGAACGGCTGACATAAGATTGACAGCAAACAAATAATCCTGTCGAGACCAAGTGTGGACCATACGGGTAGGAACACCTGGAAATTGGCTTCAAAATTACTCCCCAAGCAGAGGTTCGGTACCTGCTGTTTCTGAAGTTTCTATTTTGTACCGTTTTCTCGTGTCCACTGGCAAGCGCCTAAAACACGCCAGAAACAGCCGGAGCCCAACCTCTGCTTGGGGAGTATTAAAAATGACCAAATCTTAGACACTCGATTAAACTTGTGAGATTGGAGAAAAGTTTGCTTCGTGTTGTTTCTGAATCTTTATTCGGCGAAACACACCAGCTTCGAACTACAAGTATGTTGTGTTATATGTACTTTACTTTTCTGTGCATACTGTGTTATATTTTTCTGGTGATAAAATGCCTTTGTCTCATTTATCTGTCTCCCATGAAATCCCTGATGCTGGAAGCGATCCCATCTAGATTCAATGACTTTCACTGACCACTTCCCTAGTCTGCTGTACACCTCTGGCCGGCTTACTCCACTACTTGTTCCATTTCTATGGTTTTCCCAGCGACCTATGGAGTCTGGTAGAGACTAGGTGATGCTATCACACGTTTCTGCCCATTACAGGAAGACAAGTGAACTTGTTGCCGAGCTGTGAGGGCCTGGCACACCTTGCCTAGCCACTGTGTGTGCGTGACAGGAAATTAGTTTTGGGCCTGCGGGTCAGCAAAATTTAATTATCAACAATAACATTCTTTCTGACTGACAAGAGCGTCTCCCAAATCGCTCGCAAAATATCTCAGGACGTCGGAACCCGGGCGAGGACAAGAATTTCTGTTCAAAGGAACCGTCAACCACAGGACATGTTGAATGTTTAGGGGCCGTACTTTTGATACAATCTTGAAGGGATTGGCGGTGAGAATTAGAGAAGCAAGAAAGTACACGCGATGTTGAATTTTCGAGCTAACTAACCGAGAAGTAAACGGCTCTGTTGCTTTATAAACATGAACTCCCCAGGACGGCTTTACCGCGCGCCGGCGTCCCGTTTGGCGCTCGTCCTTCAGAAACACTTGCCTTGGGAGGGGAACTCTTACACAAACAGTGGGGATGGGCAGAGTTTGCGCCTTCATTTGAAACATGCGTTTACGTAGGGAAATGGCTAGGATACTGTTGTTTCTCCCGTGCTGACGGAGACACAGAGCCACAGGAATCACAATAACCGCCCGAGCTGCCCGGGTACATGGAACACTGCACAAGACACGCAATGTTAAATCACTTAATCACTGGCGATCCGGCAATATTCAGGTGAAAGACAAGGAAGGCGATTGTGTCGAGGTTCTAGCAGCCTTAAGCTGGCCAGCCCCACAATATAAGATAAGAATCTAAGATGGACCGTAGATGACATTCATGCACTTCTAATTACCTGTCCCATTATTCTGTAACGCGCGCTAAAGTAACAACTGTACATTCCTCACATGTGACAAGTTTGAACTACTCTTGTTAAATTCTCTTAGAACTTCTCACATGTCAGTGATGTTTTAATGACACAGTCTCACAATGTCGATGCTACTGGTGGTTTAAATCTATGAAACAGCCAATAGGATCACTGCAAAGTCGGTGTTCAGTAAAACGTCATCATTTTTATCGGGTACCTACATCCGGGGTATGATAGCACCGTTTATAGCACATACAGCACCAGCACTGTAATAATATGCACATTTCCAAGTGTTTAGCAGTATCCATACAGCTGGTAACAGTGAATCCTACCCGTCTTTACCGCCTGCATACATGCTTTCCGTTTTCTTTGTTCGCTTGATCCTGACGAGTCTAGGGTTGGAAGACCGCCGGAGGCCCTGCTTGACAGCAGCTTTGTGCGTACTGACATAACACAGGGCCACCGAGCCCACACTTTACAGTACTAGATAAAATGTCAAGTTTCAACTCATTCAATAGATATTTCACGTAATCTCTCAATCCTCTCGGAATGGTGGAAATCCCCGCTGAAGGGGCGGGGGAATACTTGAACTGACACTTTTTTCATGGCCATGACCCTGCAAAAGTTTCCAGCATTAAAACCAGTACTAACAGAGAAATGAGGGTGACTGGTTGTCTAATCCAATTAGTAATGCAACATAACAAAGACTGGAAGATACACAAAAAGTCGGAGAATAATTACAGATGTTTAACACCCATCCTTAACAATAACAACTATCGGTAACTACATACACAGGTAAAGGTAAGATGGGGAGGGAAGACAAGATAGGGGGAGTGACTGAGAAAGTGAGGGAGGAAGGAGGGATGGAGTGAGAAAGTGAAGGAAGAATGGAAGACGAGGGAGTGAAGGTGCTTAGAATTATGCTTCTTCGTATAAAATACTCTTTTTCTATCTAATATGTACGTTTAAGAAAACCCGTATCACGATAGCCCCAAAAGCTCAACCTATAATCTTGTTAAGAAAGCTCTTTCGTTGGGCGTACCCTGTCGCTACAATTACGCAGCCCGGACGCTAGGAGGCGCTCTTGTCCTGCACGCAATCATAATCAGTAGAGTGGAAAGCTAGTTTCGCGACCACCAACCTTCGGCAATTATAGTCTCGTTACCTTGGCTTTTTTGGGGGGCCTCTCTCTGTGTGTGTCTGTGTGTCTGTCCATCTGTTAACACGATAACTCAAGAAGGCCAAGAAAGATTATCTTCATACATGCATTTGAGTTATAGTTCTTAATGAGTCCTCGCCTTGAAATGATGTGCTTTTCGGGCTAACTAGCCACTTGTTTTTGGAATTACCATCGTGCGCCATGGAATCAAAGTTTTAGCTCATCAATCATGCAAATCAAGGAAAAATTTACATGATTTTCATTTATCAACTTTCTCTCTTTCTCAGTTACATATATCACATGTTCACAATAGTCCTGTCGTGGAGCGCGCAGGTTTCCTGGTGTATCATTCTAAATTGGACTCTGACTTTTGTATAATTACCATCTGATTATGTCAATTATCGCTTAAGCTTTCTACACACCAAACACCACGAAGATCCGTCAATCCCTTCGTACGTTATTCTCTTTCAAAGTCCTAAACAAAACCACGGCTCCTGTAGTTTAAAAAACAGTCCGCTGCAGTACCGAAACAAGACGCCACGGAGCCCAAAACTGTCAAAGTTTTAAGTGTCGTCAAGACCTACCCTATACCAAACATTAAAACAAATATGAAACCTGTGTGGTTGTGTGTTATATATTGATAGACTATCTGTCTCCATCACCTATGTTATGAGCCCAGTACGGGTCGGCATGGCAGGCCGTACCGAGCCGGAGCATGTTACGCCCGCTTAGCTCCGATACGCCACCCCGTCACGCCCGCATACGTGCCCGAAGCCCTCCCACTGCGAGATTACTTGACAGCAAGGTCTTAATTAACTGTTTGTTTACCCCCGTGTTGTTCTGCCGGGTTGATACCAACGCAGCACAATGCGGATAATAATCTGTCCACTCCGCGACGGTATCAGCCTACCCCGTGTACCATAAACAGCGCCCTGTGTCTTTTCCATGGAGCTTCTGTTTCAATGTAGGACGGAACACAAAGGCCGTGCGCTCAAGTGTTGCTCCCAAAACATAAAGCCAGTGTCTGGTGGTGTTTTGGCGGCAAATGTGTTTGTGTGTACAAGGCTACGTCCATTTAGAGCGCTCAATCAGTGCGACACCCGATCAGACGAAGGGCGGGTTAGGGGCGGGAAAACAATTACCACTCTTGGATGACAGACAAGGGAAAAAGTTACACCTCCTCTCTAGCCTACAGCCGGTCGGCCACAATGGCACAGAACTTGGAGGTATGTGCGGCGTGAAAGGTGAACCGTGCAGGGTCAGGCGGGTCCCAGAGGTAATGTTTACAGAACCTGTATCAAATATATTTCCCAAACAAGCCAGAGGAAACGGGTCACAGCACGCAGTAGAACACTTCCATTGCTGAAGCCCCACCTCGAGTTAGTTTTCCACTAAGCGCCCAGCTGCTGCCAGAATACTAAGTTAGAGCTTTGACATCCTATCTGGCGCCAAATGGCCAGGTGGTTTCTTCAGCGTCTCTCTCTCTTCTCTCTCTTCTTTCTCTCTTTCTCTCTCTCTCCAAGAAGAACTTCCTTGCTCTCTCTACTCTCTCTCAGTCTTTTTCACAAACAGTGTGTGGTATTTTCAGAATCTCACCAACTTACGGTAACATAACTTTGTCAAATATAACACAAACTAAACAAACGAAATAAACAAAGAAACAGTATCGAGTATTCAGTTACCGATCTTTTTCAATGTCTTTTACCTTGTACGTGACATCTCAGTTTTTTTCTTATTTAACAAGACAGCATATTTTTGGAAATGAAAGGTTAGAAAAAGGCAGAAATCAACTTGTCATCTAAAATTATCTTGAACACCATACAAGTTGTTCCTAGATTAAGAACCAGCGTCTCTTTGAAACCAATGAAAGTTCAAAGTGAAGATTTGGAACAGTCTACACATGTACATCTACACTAACTTATCATTATACCAAATGTATAAGATGTCGTCCTTCCATGTTTAAGATAACGTTTCTAGCACCCAATTCACACAATCGGCTCCTGCATATCCGAAGAACCCACTAGCGGGCCCAGACCTAGACAACTTACCCTCTGTCCCAAGGGCTATCAACCACCTCGCGACCACAACACGGGATATCAAAACCTAAACCTCCACTGCAGTATCATAACAAGCCACTAGGAGGCCAAAAACCTAACAATTCCTAGGTCTGATCAAGACCTACCCACATACCAAGTATCGAGACAACCCATCGAAGCATTCTTGAGTTATCGTGTTCACAGACTGATAGATACACATGGACGCTTCTTGGCGAAGGTTATGGCACATTTTTGATAGGTGTGTTTGTGTGTGTATGGGGTGGTGTATATTAAAGGTATCTGTATCAACGAAGACTCCATATTCTGTCCATACCGTCTCGGGTTAGACCCGGGTCAGAGCCATCGGATGGCCGTATAAATGACAGAGACGGACTAGCACAAATATTGACAGGCTGTGTGTTTAACGGTACATAGACAGGCTCTGAACCAGTGTAGTGGGAGGGAGTATTTTCATTTCTCAGTGTGGCTACATATCCAGGGAATGTCAGGCCCACGGTCCCGCACATGTTCTACAAAACGGGAAATTTTATCTGTTTTACAAACTTAAGTTCAGTGTTATATACTGATCATACAGCAGTGTAGTTAGCCCCCCTCCCCCTTCCAAACTGTGCACGGCCCAAACATAACCCTGTCAGGCCCGCACGGTTAGCTGTCAGTGTGCTGTGCTGGGTAGCTCACATGTCAGCATGGACTTTTGACACCTACGTGTTGTCTAAACGTACCAAGTAAGAGTAGCGTTTTCAAGTATGTTCGGCGCTACATCTGCAGTTCGCAGGACAACGCGAACTCACACAGGAATGTCTGGCGCGCGATTTGCGGGGAAGATCCTGGACTAAGCAGACTTGTAAATAGCTTCGCTCTCATTTCTATAACTGTAGCCAATATCAGAAGAAGAAGAAGAACGTTATTGCATGACAACTGTACATGGTACAATGTATGGCAACGACTTTTACACAAAGAACAAAATAGGTGTAGAATAAGACTTAACATCCTAATTAACATAGCAAGAAGGGCTAACACAAGTCTTTGATATAGTGTTACAATTGAGTTGGGCTAATCATGAGTTTCATTATTCTTTCTAATAGCGAAGCAGTCTTTGATATATTTACCTATCTTTGCATTATGGGGGTTGTGGCATTTAAAGATATATACAAATCTGTCTGTAGCATCGAGTCTCTTGAAATCTGCTGTACTGAATTCGAATGATATTAATAGCTCATTGCGTAAAATAGCGTATCTAGAATAATATCCTTACTACATTATCGTAAATATTGTACAGGGAATGCGGTGGAGGATGAACTTTTTTTCTGTCAATTTTCACAATACTGGCCCAAAATAAGGAAATTATACCTAAAAATCTACAAAATATTTCCAAGGTTTTCACACCTCAACGACCAACAAAAACAGTTGCTTAAGTCGTCCAACCCGTTTATATACGAACATGTTGGACAGTTCATCTCCCATTGCATACGAAAAAGTCAAACCCCTCAGATAGTTTCGATAGACATAGATCTAAGATAGATGTTCATGCTCTGTATACCACTGTCTTACTTTGCAATCAGCCCACGGTCATGATCATTATTATTAATATTATTTGACGGAGTTGAGAATGAGATACAGTTCTGACCAGGCAGTTGAAATGGACTTTAAATAGACTTGAATAAATCGTTTGCTTAAGTTTATTTTGGGGGACTGACAACGGGATACAGATATGTGTAGCTCTATCTGTGTTTCCTGGTTGCAACATGTGTGAAAATACCGTAGTGGCAATGTTGATGGAAAGTTACAGGGCATTAGCCAATAAAAAGATCTGGCTTTTCATCAAGGTCATGGGGGAAGAGGCAAGGGTCAGACAATGTATATAACAGAGATAAAGTTTATGAGTTTTAAAAGCCTATATACAGAATTTTACATACACGGTACAAAATACATAATAGCGAGAGGCATGATATACATAGCAGTATGTGAGTTTGACACTTATTATGCTCGCGATATTTATTGTCATCTGCGATTCTATATGTTTTCCAAGCTTGGACTATGTACGAAGCTACTATTTAGATGGACCAGGGCTTAATTTACCCGCTTTAGGTAAATGGATAGTACAGAATGCTATATATTCTTCTTACGGTTTGATCAAGCCAAGTAGTCTCTACCAGACTCCATAGGTCGTTGGAAAAACAGTAGATCGTTGGTCGCGCGCTGTTCACTAGCCAACTGTACTTCTCTGGCCGGCTTACTCCTCTATTTGTTCCATTTCTACGGCTTTTCCAGTGACCTATGGAGTCTGGTAGAGACCACAAGCCAAGAGCCTTGACCAAGCTCCACATGTATCCTCATGCATTTTCGTTGTCCGTTGTCTGGCCGTTTTCGAGGTAAATTATGTTCTCAGGTTTTTCAGTTTTGCCTACTGTCTAGATTAGGCAATATAGAAGAACGTTATTGAACGACAATTGTGCATGGTACAATGTATGACAACAACAATTACACAAAGTACAAATTACCTACCGTATTATCATACCACTCCATTTAGTCCACTAGCATTGTAGCAACTGAAATTGTTGTAACATAACGTGTATGTATAGTGTTAGACTGTAACTTCTGTTATCTATACATTGTCACTGATGCAATTGTTACGCTATAAACCATCTATCTGTCTTTAACCATACTCTGAAGTGTACAAAGCATTCTTAGGTCGCAGAAAATATAGTTAAACGGATACTTAAGTCAATTCTAATGTCAAAGAATAAGATATGAAGGAACGAAAAGGAAGAACCTATTGTAAATCATACAAAGCAGCCACATGTCAAATACTAGTACAATGCATTGCAAAAAATGTCAGAAAACGGCTACTTCTGTCGTACAATGCCAGTTATAAAGCCAAAGAAGAAGATATGAACGAACGAAAAAAATTTATTGTTAGTCATACCATAGTTTGTGTGTTTAGCAATTTTTTCGACTGTCCTGATCACTTGGATTTCATTACGAAAGCTTTCATAATGAAGGTATTTTTTTTCGGCCAAACCTTTTTCAGGCTTCGCACGCTCGCATCAGCTTTTGATGCTCTCAGAGTATATCATCCATATAATAAATTGAATCAACATAATGAATATACATAGCCTCATCTGTCCGATAACCGGTGCAATGGCCTAGTGGTTAGAGTGTTCGCCTTGCATTCGGTAGGTCGTGAGTTCGAACCCCGGCCGAGTCATACCAAAGACTTTAAAAATGGTACATGCTGCTTTCTCTGCTTAGCACTCAGCACTAAAGAGAAAGAGTATGGAAGTTAAACACACATCACTACCAGCGGACCAGCCCCCTGCTGTAGTGGCTTGCACATGTGTGGCCCAAGGGCTACTCGAAATGGAGATGGGCGCCACCCCAAAAGCATCTGCACAGATGTAAGGGTAACTTTAACTTAACTTAACATCTGTCCGATTATGATGTAAGTTATAGTCATGTTTACAAATTCGTCGCAATTTCATAAAAAGTCCCTGAGCGCGATCCACGGCAGAGCTGCCACCGACTAGCCAGATTATAACAATCCGTTCTCAAATTTTCAATAATATCTGGTTTTCCTGGTGGTCTAGACTATAGGTGTTTGGCTCGGGTGACCATGTAGGTAGGTAGAATTTCGATGGAAAACTGTTGGTAATATCCTTGGATGGCCGCAGAAAATCTCCGACATGATGGAAAATCAACTGAATATAGGGCAAATCAAAATGAATGTAGAACACGAATGACAGATCGCGTAAGTGTGGGGTAATATGGAGAATTATGGACATATGAAAGTTACCTCATTGTGATATGAAAGACTCATTCTGACATTTAAAAAATGGTTCTATATAGTCTATACAGTTCATTGTACCAGGTAAAAGATATACGAATAGATTCCTCTAGCTCTTTTTCGACAAGTTATTTGATCCATGGACCATGACCGTCGACGTATTTGACAGCTTTACCAACTCTAGCATGTGCTGATTTTATCTGTATTCTGCCAACTAACAGCTATCCAGATCTATCGGACAGTTTCTGCATATCACCAGCAGGTTATGTTTTTGTGCCGTTTGCCCGTGTGTCTGTGAACAGCATAACCAGCGAGACGCTGTGTATGGATCCTTGTGATATTTGGTGGATGTTGGTAAAACGAAGGTCAACTTCGATAATTGGCCCCTCAGTTGCTTTCTAAGGTACTGCAGCGGAACTTCCGCTTTTGGCATCAAGCGTTCTTGACATGCTGTAGTCTTCATAGTAAATGGAAGATAGATCTTGAGACAGTGAGTAAGTGATGTAGGTTTGGGCCCCCTAGCATCTAACAGAACATTCAGGTCCAGGTCCGGTTCAGGTCCAGAGGATCAGGTCCAGGTTCGGACCTGAACCTCGACCTGATTCAGTATGTGAAAACTTGTGAATCGCGATACTTAAAACAATGGTCCATTTTGCTACAAAGAAATCTGTTTTGTTCATTCTACTCCCACGTGCGTTTTAAAAGCTAACTGCCTCTGTACGATTGGCTGTAAAATTTGGTAGAAATGACTATAGACTCTACTCTACTTCGCTCTTGTTAATTTCCTATAATCCACAAAATGTCTGAATGCCTGATCATATAATTTGTTTATTTTCCAACATCCGATCCGCCGAATTTTTTCAGGTCCGGTTTTTCTGGACCGGTCCAATAAAAAAAAACGGTTTTGTACCGGTAATGCTGCTTTCTCTGCTTAGCACTCAGCATTCGGGAAAGAGTATGGAAGTTGAACACACACCACTACCAATGGACTAGCCCCCTGCTGTAGTGATTGCGTTGTGTGGCCCAGGGCTGAGGAAACAGAGATGGGCGCCGCCCTATGCGCCATCAGGCGCGGGAAGGGTTTAACTTGACTTAACCGGTACACCGTACCGGTACCCACCCCTAGTTGTAGCAGTCCTTGCTACATACAGGAAAGCTGTCGTCGGCCCGTTCTCGGACCTCTGTGTCAACATATGGCGATGTGTATACATGCTTTACGAGCTGTCATTGAGAGATGCTTTCGGTTTTGTGCCACATTCCAGCCAACCCTCCTCTCATCCGGCCGTGTTCTCCAAATGATACTGTGTGGATACTTGTGGGGGCCGGCCGGCCGGCGTGTGTGCTGGAGCAGGGACGGAGCAAACGGACGGGCTGTGGGGAGGGTGACATGTTTGGTGACAGAGATACCTGACATGCCAGCAGCGCTACTCTAGCTACACAGGGGTAGTCTTCGTCACGAGCTGACGGATGGACATGGGTGGAAAGTAATGTTTTGTTATATCGGAATTGGTTGTCATTAAAGCGGTACATCTAATTAAAATCTTAGGAACGGGTGCAGTACATTGGGTACGGGTACAGGTGCAGGTACAGGTACGGATACAGCTACAGGAGCAGATGCAGGTACTGGTACATGTACAGATGCAGCTACAGCTACAGCTACAGCTACAGCTACAGGTGTAGGTACAGGTGCAGGTACGGGTACGGGTAAGGGTACGGGTACGGGTACGGCTACGGGTACGGGTACGGGTACGGGTACGGGTACGGGTACGGGTATTGGTACGGGTACGGGTACGGGTACGGGTACGGACCTGTACTTTGGCTCATGTAAAGATACAGGTAAAGGTACAGGTGCAGGCATAGGTGAAGATAGATGTACAAGTACAGTAGTGCAAGAACAAGTCCGGACCTGTATCTGTATAAACAATTACAATTGTTTACAATTGTTACAATTATTAAATTGACATGGTGATGATGATGATGATGTTTTCTCAATATTCAAGGTTTTACAGATGTACTTCTATTCAGTCTGAAAAAGTGGTGTCCGCTACTGATTTAGTTTACTTAGGTACAGATAGAGGCCCACTAGGTGTTCCGAACCGGACCTGTACCTAAAAAAAATTAAAGGTACATGGTTTTTCTAGACATCCGTAGTTATCATCAGTGTAAACGGTGATACTATGGGCCAACCAGAACTAACATCTATCCTTCAGCTAACACTCTGAACCGTCCAATCCTCTGTAGTGTTGGAATGTAGGACATTGTCTTTTCGCAAACCTCTTCTTACCGTACAGAGATACATCACCGTAAGGCCTGGGAAAAATGTTGTCTTCTAGGTTACAGTCCTGAAAAAATAGGCTCTGTAACCAGATTCTCTTATTCTTTTTATTCACATATGTTAGTTACGGATGTTAGTTACGAATGTATATTTTGATAATGTCATTTGATACTACTATTGTTTATGTTATTCTATAGTCTATGTTGTGCCATGTATGTGTTTCTATGTACGGGAGGGCAGCTTCCAAAGACGCATTTTGCACCTGTTTTGCCCTCTCATTCACTCTGTGATAAATCCAAATAAAGAAATAAAGAAACATATATTTTGTGAGTATCAGGCTGAAAGCACGATTTGCTTATATAAAGCCTTCTACTAAAAAAAATAAGCATAAAACAAGAGTAATAAACAACATACATACATAAGTACAAAATGGATAACAGAAAGGTAAATTTAGACAAGACAAGTTGGTGCCGAATCAATTAGGAGAATCTACCTGCAATGGATATAAGTATGGACAATATTAAAGATATTACAGTTTTTGTACATGTGAAATAGTTCTCTTACTCAATTACATGTACATTTCAGGCATGCAAACCTGGAACGCATCAGGCTTTTTTATTTTCATTGTCATAATAATAATAATAATAACCATACAGATATGCATTGGACAAGGATGAGTATATTAATGAGAAAGACGTACAATATCTAATACACATTCTTTCATCATCTATTTAAAGCCATCATTTGTTAAAAGTGTAAAGTTTAGGAAGTCTCTTTAGATGTCACTATCTAGAATATATTGTTATGTTCCTTTGCCAGTCGTCGACTTAAATTACGGCCTTTTCACTAGACAGCGATCGCGATGCGCTCTCACTGCGACCTAAATATTATATGTGTAACCTTTGATTTTATACTGGGTATATCATACAGCATGTAAAAGTGAGACTGAGAGGACAACAAAACACACAAAGTGTAAAAAGATTCGTTTCTTTTCTTTACAATTCGTTGAGCGATCTGTTATATAATTAGTTCTATGTCGCAGGGAGAGCGCGGCGAGAGCGCCGTCCTAGTGGAAAGGGGGTATAAGACCGGCATGTTTTCACATGGTTCAGTCAAGTAACCCAAAACACGATTTTTCTAGGCCTGACTGTGTGCGTGTTTGGGGGAGGGGTAATATTGTATCTACCATAAGGACACACCGCCGTGCTGAAGGCCTCGTGTTGATATTTACTCTTCTTTGTTGACTTTGTACGCTACTAATGTCTTGTGCAAACAGCTTTAGCGGCCCAATCAATTATGTATCATTTCAATCACGTCATGTGCCAGCCCCGCTGTTGACAAGAAGTCTTTCTCATTCTAAAGCTCCCACTCTCAGCGGTGTTGACTTCCGGATCCCTCTGATAACTGTTGGTGAAAACTTGGCCGATGGTTTCAGACGATAAGACGTGCTGACGGAGAAACAGTAGAGGAGTTCTAGCCGTAAAGAACAAAGTTGCCGGCAGCAGTCATGCCACACATACAGGTGACGGGAGAGGAATGCTGTTGCCAAGACAAGTGCGACTGTTTGTGGGCCGGCCACACAAACGTGCTATTGATACATGTGAGTCTATGTAGTACTTCTGTCAGGCCCTGCGACAGGACTTGCCATAGACACACATTTGTAGAGAGGAGAGAGTTTGGTTTGTAGCAGCTACCTATTACTGTGTAGTGTACCCAGCCACGGGGAATATGAACTCAAGGAATTAAGAACAAAAGCGTGAAAATATTTGTCGACTATAGTTGAAAGAAGAAACTTCCTGGCTGACTGTACTGTCCAAACTGTACCTCCCCGGTGTCTTTGTGCGAGGGGGAGGGGACAGAAAGGTGGGTTGACTTGGCGTGACAGGACAAAGTGGATATTTGGTTGGAAATAATGATGTAACAAAATGTTTCTCACAGTCAAATAGAGCTTCAAGGAGGCGTGCCGAATAAACCCAGGGCCCAGGATGGGC
The DNA here is from genome assembly GCF_000003815.2 of Branchiostoma floridae. Classification (NCBI taxonomy): domain Eukaryota; kingdom Metazoa; phylum Chordata; class Leptocardii; order Amphioxiformes; family Branchiostomatidae; genus Branchiostoma; species Branchiostoma floridae. The sequence continues at coordinate 1,186,895 of NC_049993.1, read as the reverse complement.
GTAACTGCAGGTGTTTGGCCCCAAACTCAGAGGTCCTGGGTTCAAATCCGGTCACGCTACCGATCTTGTGTCTTTGGAAAAAGCTCGTCAAATGAGTTCCTCACTCCACCCAGGTGTAATAATGGGTACCTGACTTCGGTTGAGGAGGTAAAAGGTGGTGGAAGGAGAGGGATGGGCTCCACCCTCCCATACTATACCCTAGACACGGTGGATATTGCGTTTTGACAAACCGACAATAGCGAAACCCATACAGTCCTACATTTGTAACATTACCAAGAAGCGAGAAGAAGCTGAACGTTTGTGTTAGACTAGATTTGTGATACTTTTATATGTATATATCTTGACTTGTTGTGACCTGTACTTAGCTCGGTTGGGCAAAACTGTACAATAAAGGTCTTCACTCATGCATTAACCCATTGCCATTAGGCCTGGAACTAGCTTTACGTATTGTCTTTTGTATGTGACATTGTTAAAATAAGTCACTAACTTGAGTGCAGTTCCACATTGTCATTTGCTGTCAATTTGCAAAATGAAAAATAAAAACACGCACCATTTAATATGTGTAAGAGTTCATGCAACCTGTAGTGGGATATAAGTGGTCATTTGACGTGTAGTCAAGATGATATCCCCAAATATGTATATTATGTAGATATTAGCAACACATGTAGTTAAATTAGGTAGGTAGGTAGTTAAACCGTTCTGTATGTATTATATGTACAAGTTACCTCACATTGTATCCTTTACAGTTGTCGTGCAATAAAGTTCTATCTATCTATATGTACTTTTCCAACGTACAGTATGTGTGCGTGAGTGTAAATCTCCAATCTGCATATCCGGACAGCTTTAAATGATCCACTAACAGTGAGAAGAACCCCTACTCTTTTCGATAAGTGTGGTGGGTTTCTTTACTTGCTCAGGGCGTGACTCTTCTCAACAACACGGGACCTCCACTATACTATCCAAGGGACGGCTCTAACTGCTCATCTTAACCCAAGTGAAGTGAGGAAAGTCGCGTAAGTGCTTTTCTCAAAGGCACAACGTCGGAGCGTGTCAGGGGGCTCGAACCCAGGGCTTTGAGTCAGATAAAGAAACCTATCGAGTTGAGCAGATACTCGAGTTGACTTCAAGTGTTACATGGGGCATGAGGTCATGCTTACCGTTATTTGCAAGAAGTGACGTATTGAGAATTCAAAATCCTTCGCACTTGACTTGAAGCTTCTGCTTCTGAAACTTATCGGTGAGCCACAGGATATATACAAATCTCTTGTGTCAGTTAATGCATGTCACACTCACTCTACTAGGCAGTCATTGCATGGTTATAGATTACTAAATACAAGGAACAACAGCGGGAGGAGAACATTTAATTACAGATCAGTTAAAGTGTGGAATCTGCTACCCAGAGATGTCAAGATTGTGTCCGATATACGATACGATTGTTTAAGAAGATGAGAGACCAATTTTACGGATCATAATTTTTAGTGTATGTAGACCTCTGACCTCATTCGAGATTTTAGATTTTTTGTATGTATTCGTGTGTAAGTCCGATCTATACTTGAGTGGATGTTATTGTATCTGTTTATGTATTTGTATATACTGTATGTCTTCTTATTTGCATGAGCCCTGGAAGATAAGCTCTATCTGAGCCAAAGGGTATCTCAATAAACTCAATATCGGCTTGTCAGTAGCAGGGAGGCTGAGCTTGATTTTATTGAGATATACCGAACTGCAGAAGGATTGATATAACATCTTGACGTCTTTTCAAGATGTCAACTCGGAGACCAGACTGTGGGAGTGGGAAAGGCCCGTACTCTTTTCGATACGTGTGGTGGGTTCTTTGACGCTGACTGTCAGAACACGGGACCTACATTTGTCATCATACCCGAGAGACGGTCCTAACCTAAGAAATGAGGGAGGTGGTGTAAAGTGACATTCCCAAGGGCACAAGACAGGTGGCATATCAACGGATTCGATCCCTGGACCTCTGGGTTCTGGGACAAACGCCCTGCTATTGCGTTACACGGTCCCACAATGTGGCTTATAGGACACATACCAATAGTTTAAATGAACAGAGGATATTACAACATAAGTGAACATAATCAGTAACTACTAAACAAATTAGGTAACAGAACAGAGATATCATAGCATAACCACATACATAAATCCAGATTATCAAACCAAGGTTTCGCAGAACTGAACAGAGCGAAATATTTACAAAATATAAGAGAAACAAAATACCAGCCGCATACGTGGAGACAAGTTGTATAATCATGTGTATAATTGTCTTCTTCTTTTGTTCGAGGCTTTGTGTATAAATTTGGAAATTTTAGAGACCCCTCTTTGAATAACCACTTAATTCTGATTTCATCCCTTTCCCAGATGACCTCTGGAGATTTGTAAACATTTTTTTTGCGAAACAGACCTTCCCGTAGGTCATCATAGAAAGGGCAGTAGAAAAAAAAGTGTGACTTGCTTTCTACTTCACCCAGACTACACATTGTACAAATCCTATTTTCCTCGGGGATTGCTTGGTGCCGTCCGGTTTCAATATTCAGTGTTAACGTTAATACTCCCGCTCGCAACTGCGCACAGAGAGATCTTCGGCTTAAAATTACGAAGGTTCATTGTGATATATCGTTCCGTGCAAAAGGCATCCTTAAACAATCTGTAAGTTCTTATTTTGGGCTTTAGCCATATGCTAGAATTCCAATCTTCTTTGTACATCTCGAATATAGTTTCTCTTTTATTTGTTTTGAATCAGCTCTTAGTTTGTTTATATAGGTATATATGGTATTTGTGTATCTTTTACTTGTCCATTTTAGTTCTGGCGAAAAGCAACGCGGGACATAATATTCACCCGAAAGGTTTATGATGGCAGAGTATATTTCATATCAGAAAATAGAGTCGACAAAAGAATGTTGTTCAAGACGTTGACTTTTTTTATCATGGTTCCTATATTTCCGCTCTTGCCATGCATTGCTACAAGTCCTGTACCTGTACATGCGATCAACAAGTCCTGTACCTCACCAAGAGATAGGGCGCACAACTCAAGTTCTGGGCATCCATAAGGCCCCCTTTCCACTAGACGCTCTCACTGCGCTCTCACTGTGGTCTCACTGCGCTATCACTGCGACCTAGATAGGATATGTGTAACCTTCGCTTTCACACTGGGTATATCATACAAAACGTAAAAGTGTGACTGAGGAGACAACAAAACGCACAAAGTGTAAAAAGATTAGTTTCTTTTCTATAAAATTCGTTGAGCAATGTGTCAAATTTTAGGTCGTAGAGAGAGCGCGGTGAGAGCGCCGTCCTAGTGGAATCATATAGTTCAGTGACTTTTACTCATGTCCACCAAATTTCAAATCATTGTGGTCATTACTGTTTTGTCGACGTCCCTTTAAAATTAGTAGGTCAGTGACGAGACAAATAAGAGTGAACTCAACTGTGAACAGAGCTGTGTGGATCGTGTTTCTCATGCCATGATATCTTAGAAGACATTCAATGTTTGTTTCGGATATCATTTGTATTTCAACTAGAAAGTGTTTATCGACTTTCACCAGGGCAACTTGACCCGCATACTTTAGGTCACAGCTCAATTGTCCATATTTTTTCTCCTTTTTCACGTAACTAACGTTAGAGTGTCGTCTGTAAAGTACTGATCGTGTACTCCAGTCTGCGGTCCACAGGCAAACAGTGTAAAAAGACTCCCAGCGCGGCCTGATACACAACTGTACGGTACATTTATGAAAAATAATGCGTGGCAGGAGAGCGTGTATAAATATCCTATGACAGCCTTTGTTCCAGTGTATAACTGACACCGCCGAGAAACAGCCGTGCCCAACCGTACATGTTAGCGGGGCTTGCGGAACGACTTACTACTGTCAAGACTTTCTGTCTGTAAAAGTAGTGAACTGCTTCTAACTTCCACAAAAACAAGCCACCAAATCTCAACATTCTTCAGCTTTTTAATATCACTCGTCAAGTTTCTTAAACAGCAAAGGCACATTGGAAACATAAAACGTTACCAAATGCACATACACAGGTTTTCATCAGAGAACGGTTGACATAATATACGAACTTCGTTACCACATTTAACCTGATTGAAAGGGATGGAAAACGAAACAGTTTGTTGTGTCGTTGGGTGGACTTAAGACTTTTCGACGAAGATATCAAATCAGACAAAAAAGTCGATGGCGAAGACTTACAAGCTAACAATTAACATGACACTACACGAAAGAATCTGACGAGAAAAGAAAAACTAAAGCCCCGGTTGTTCACATTAAATTGTACAGATATTCAAGTCCGTATGTACTAATAGTAATTTAGTACATGAGTTGCGAATTGACATTATTTTCTCGTAGATAAGAATTTGAGGCCGAAGAAGTACTAGTAGTATTTTTGGATAGATAATTAGGCTTTACAACAGTGGGATAAAAGTAGAAATAACTTCTTTCCCGAAAAGTTTACGAAAGCCAAAATAATGTCGATACAAACCTCATACGGACTTGAATATACGAAAGTGTAAATGGGGTTTAACCCGAGATTTGAAAACACTGAGCAATGGATAATATAAATGGCCAAATCTGGGGCCACCCTTGCCGATCACAAGTCAAGAGCTGAGTTGTCAGAATACATTCATTACTTCAACCAACCAACAAGCTAGCATTGAAAATTATCTGGAAAGTCATTGAATCACTTCATAAAGTTTGAAAAAATGTTCATTGTCTCATGTCATTTCTGGAAATTTATTTACAGATGTAGTTACCAGGGCCGTCCGGGTTATTTGCTGTGTTCTTTGTCCTTCTCTTCTTGCAGCTTGTGTGAGCTGAGGGCGGCCGGCGGGGCGCACGCAGTCCAGGGAAGCCACAGTCTCGCCCCCGCTAACTCAGCCCCGGAGACAGCCGGCTTCCCTGCCGGGGACACGAACGATGGGAGCCCGCCCATGGCCATGGACAGGGTGGGGGTGTGCTCGGGCCGGGACGCGCTGTCCGGTACCGGTACACGGCCGTGCGGGAACAGGCCGTAGGGCCGACCCAGAAGTGCGTCCACTGAAAACGGTGCTATGCGAGGTGAAAACAGGAACTGTGGCGGCTGGTGTGTAGTAAAAGGAGAGAAGGCTGATTTCGTCTCCTCGTGTCCGACTGTGTTCCCTGGAGGACGGAACGCCGTGCCACTACTGCCGGGGAGAGACAACCCCGCCTCGGGAGGCTTGCTAGGGAGGCCCGGGTAGCTCGCTAGCACTGCTTCGTTGGCATTCAGGAAATGTTCTATGGCTTTGACAAGGTCGCCGTTGCATCCTTGCAACACGAGATCCAACACGCTTCTCTTCTGTAGTGGGAAGATGCGCTGCAGGATCTCTATCGGGCTGAGCCGGCCTGGCCGAAACCCGGCGGAGACTTCGGAACTGTCCGGGGCGAACTTGGAGCTGAAGGCGGCGGTGTCGCCACTGGAGGACGACGTTCTTCTGTCCTGTGCGGCGCCTCCTCTGTCAGGGGACGTCTCGTCCCTCTCACTGCAGCTGTCGTCCGTATTACCGCTACTCTCCCTGCCATCTGTATAGAGATAACACCCTTTAACGTCTGAACCAAGATCTTTTCACTCAAAACCGGGACTTGAGACTTATAACTTGTGTGTGCTCCCAGAACGCGCACTGTACACCTAAGCGTAGCGCAGTTCGCAGTTACACGGACATATACACGTATATTGTAGTTTGTTAATCAAGTTAGTCTTGCCGTCAAAAAAGGGGGCTTGTCCTGAAATGTCTACAACGTCCACTACATTAAAATTGAAATCAAACAAGTAAACGTATAAACGTATGCTTTTCGTAGAGTTTCAACATTGTCATATATATATTATATATATCTTTGATACCTTTCAGCATATCGGTTCTCTCTTATAATCTCTCTTACTAAAAATGTCTTAGACCTAAAGAAAGGGTTCGTCTTGCCGATGTCCGGTGGCTCACAATATGGTTTATTTACGGACGAGAAAATCCCTAAAATTTGCCAATATCTGAAGATGAAGTATATTGTGGCCTTACCGTCGTCCCTGTCAGGCCCGTCCGTGCTGTTTGGTTCATCGGACTGTGAGTCTGGCCAGATCGGGCCGGGAGGCAGGTAGCCGGGCGAGCAGGCCCTCAGGCCCATGGCGATGGCGTCCTCGGCGGCCTGCTGTCTCTTCAGAGCCACCTGTGCGGCCATGACACGCTGTCTCTCCGCGATAAGGTTGCACTTGGGACAGGTGCAGTCCCGGTACCTGCAGTGGCGCTTGTGTCCCTTCAGCCAGCTGACGATGCCATGGTTGCGGCAGCGGGCGCACTTGGGCCGCCTGGTGCCCTTCTCCGTCATGGGGCGCAGCAACAAGCCGCTGTTCATCATCCCAACACCGCCGGCTACCGTCAACACTGGCCTAGATACTTCCCAAACGCCCAATGTATCAGTCTTTGCACCGCTTCTAGCCCGCAGTTGTCCAGGCCCACCCAGAATGCTACAGCTTCTAGCCAGCTTTGTGTTAGAGCCACAATTGATTGACGAACGGGAGAAAGCTAACCTTACTGCCATGAAATACGCTCCCTTATTGGACAAAGGATACTCACGCTTGACAGCCAATCTAAATGTTGAGTGACACCGAAGGCCCTAGTCATCAGTACTAAAACAAACTCCTCTCAGTGAGCACACAAACTGTTGGTGCAAGGGGCGGGAGTGGAAGGACACGAGTGCTGAGCTAACCATAGAAAGGGAAACCGTCACCAGCACTTACTGTCAGTTTCCTTTGGTGAGAGGACAGACGACACAAGTTAGGATCTTGGTATACCTGAAGCCCCAGGCAAAGAGCATTGTACGAGGGGTACGAAAAAACTAAAATTTCTCACCACGAAAAAAAACCCCTCAAGTTTCTAGCTATAACTATGAATTTTATAAATGTCTACCAAATTTAGAACCATTGCGATCATTACTTTGCAGGTGACACCTAGTAACGTTAGGTGAGAGAATTGAGATGAAAAATGTACACTGAGCTACGAACTTAGGTGTACGGGTCAACTTGTTTTGCTGAAAGTCAGATACCCACTTCTTTCTAGTTAGAATACGACGGAAATCTTCATTAAACATTTTGACAATGTCTTCGTAGATTTCACTGCATGAGAACCACAGCACTGATCACAGTTCAGCCTTGTTTTCTCCCAACTTGTTTTCTCCTCCACAACATCGACGAAAGTAGAGCCCACAGTGATTTAAAGTCTGGTGAATATTGATGAAAGACGAAAGTTGTGCACGCTATTTCTTGATTAGGCTTGTCATACATTATTGACCACCCTTCGTACAGACCAGACACAACAACTTGAGCCGCATGAGTGCCATCCTCAACACACTCACCACAGTCAAACATTCTCTACTTCGTCCATCCGAGCTGTCCTCACTTTTTATCTGTCCGCCGATTTAGCTTTTCAGATGCCGTTTATAACGGCCACAAACATGACCAGCACCTCCTGCTATTGCATATACGGTATACGTTAGTATTCGCCCCGGTGTAAACATAGCCAGTTTCACGGTGCGGCAATTTTCTGCTCACACTTTGGACCGCTTCACACACGGTGCGCACATTCAACTCCGTATGAGTTGCGTATTACCAGTATTTTGGCCTGGGTAAAGTTTGAGGTAAATACATAGTATTTTCAGTTAGATAATCAAGCTATATACAAAGGTAGGTCAAAGTAAAAATACAGCCTCTTCCCTGCAAACTTTACCTAAAGCTAAAACTGTCACTATGCAACCCATACGGACTTGGATACGCACTAGTGAGAACCGTGCTTTGGCTCTTAAGTCTGAACCGTCACATAGATGTTGATGGGCAGATGACGGAATGTTACATAACTTTTCACCGAAGTGTGCTAAGCTTGAGTGTTACGGCATTGCCCTTAAAAATGTTGACTAGTATAGTAGTATGTGGTAGACCACTGAGACACGTTGTCTCCATCGCGCTGAAGTGCCTCCTGTCGACGACAATTTTAACTGCAGGACTACACACTACAAACAGACCTATAGTATAAGCCTAAGGGAAGGATCGGTAAATCACCAAATCACTATCCGAACATCTAGTGAAATGGTGAAATAACAATTACAAAATGTACTTACTTATTCTTTAAACAAATAGCTTTAAAGTACAAATGTATAAGTAAGTGATTATTGTTTTCCACCATTATTTAAAGGAAAGAATCATCAAGCTCTCTCACTGAAGACGTACTTTAGTATTTTAGTATCAAAGTACAAAACTAGTAAGTAACGCCATCAGGCAGTTAACCTGGGCATTGCATGCACCACCTTACAAACAAGCACAGGAACAAAGAAGATGTTGCGAAATATTGTCTGACATACATACAGTGATGTACCAAAAGAACACAATGCTCTCTCGGATAGTACTTAGAGCTTGTCTCATCATCAGGGTCAGTAATGTATGACCCAAAACAAGCCGCTAGGGGGCCCAAACCTATACCATATAACTCTCGGTATCAAGAGCTGTCTACCACTAAAAAATCATAGCCGCAGCATGTTCAGAACTTGAAATATCGAACCAGGGGGTTCCGCTGCAGTACCGTAACAGGCCGCTAGGGAGCCCAAAATCTAATCGTTTCTAGGTTTCATCAATACCTACTCACATACCGAATATCAATACAATCCATCCAGGCGTTCTCGGGTTATGCTGGTCTTCTACATACATAAAAATAACAAACCAAAAACATACACACACAGACACACACACACAAATTAATTACCCAATCAAGTCTCTGAACCTTTTGTGTTAGGTTTAATGATATTTTTTACAATCTTCAGACCTTCTTTTATGAGAAAAATTCTGTGCCTCTGCTCCCATATATCTAGTCCTTGATAGGGATTAATGAGACAAATTCTACACTACAGACAATGATATTGTGGTCCATCATTACACACTTAAATGTTGCAAACATGGTACTTATGTGAATAAATAAAAATTTGGATACGAGTATCCATGTACATAGTGTTTTCCTTTACTGTACTGTCTTTGATAAATATGGGTACATGTGTTTCCTAGCATTTTGGAGAGTGACTTCAGTTTGAAGGCCATATTAACAGAACCATATCTGATTTGTATTGTCTGGATTCAGGTCTGGATTTGTAAGTAGGGACCTTAACCCATGGCATATATATGTGTGCTAGAATAGTAGAAATACACTGAACGTTTCTTCAGTTACATGTCTAATTGCAAATTGCATATTGGCATGAATTTTACATGTAATTTTAAAAGTATGCATGCAGAATTATATGTATACTTAGATTTCATATGTTTATAATTCCAGTTCCAGTCCTATGTACAGGTACACAGCACTATATCCAGGGCTGCATATGCAGGTTAGTGCAGGTAAAATTGGATCTGTGCAGGTATTTCTGGTGTCTACCTGCACCTAACCTGCACTGGTCTATATACTGGGTTTTATACATAAATGTCCTATGATGTAGGTGAATAGGGACTGTTACCACTAATTAAGTATTAAAAAATGGCTCCTGAACAATTTTAGTATGATCCATGCTTCCTAAATTCAGAGTGGGGCAGGTAAGATTTATCTGGTGCAGGTAATTTTTAATGTTACCTGCACCAGTGCAGGTATGCTGAAAAAAGTATTTCGAGCCCTGATATCTGATTACATGTATGCAGTACTACATCTGATCACTAGGTGTCTCTTCAGTTGTCATCTCCTGGTCCCCCTACATGTATCCCCGTCTTCTCTCCTACTGTTCTTTCTTCTCAGCTGGACCTGCTGCATGTCCATTGGCTAGGGGACATTTCTGGGGACTTTCACTTTCCTAAATGAACACAAGAAAGAGAGCTCAGTTATAGCAGTTAATATTAAAATATATAACTTCAACAATAGACTAATGATCATGGAAAATAACAAATATTCAATACGATTTAAGCTTTGAAAAAGAACACATCCACAAACTACATGTAATTCCTAACTGCACATCTTACAGTGCTTATGTCACCAAAAGTCAACATTTCCTGATTAAATTCAGCCAAACAATATTTCTAATGAACATAAGACAGTTTTACAAAATATACACTCTTCTGGTGTTAGTGTTCATCACCAGGTATACATATAAACATGTTTAGAAGGTGTTCAGCACCCTGGACAGGTGTGAGTATGTAAAAAGTGTTCAGCACTAGGGACAGGTGTGAGTGTGCGTGGAAGGTGTTCAGCACCAGGGACAGGTGTGTTTAATTGTGTGGATGGTGTTAAGCACCAGGGACAGGTGTGTTTACCTGTGTGTGGATGGTGTTCAGCACCAGGGACAGGCGTGAGTGTGTGTAGAAGGTGTCCAGCACCAGGGCCAGGTTTGAGTTTCTGTAGAAAGTGTTCAGCACCAGAGACAGGTTTGAGTTTCAGCAGAAAGTGTTCAGCACCAGGGACAGGTGAGTGTGTGTAGAAGGTGTTCAGCACCAGGGACAGGTGTGAGTGTGTGTAGAAGGTGTTCAGCACCAGGGACAGGTGTGAGTGTGTGTAGAAGGTGTTCAGCACCAGGGACAGGTGTGAGTGTGTGCAGAAGGTGTTCAGGACCAGGGACAGGTGTGAGTGTGTGTAGAAGGTGTTCAGCACCAGGGACAAGTGTGAGTGTGTGTAGAAGGTGTTCAGGACCAGGGACAGGTGTGAGTGTGTGTAGAAGGTGTTCAGCACCAGGAACAGGTAGATGCATACAACTTACAAACCCACCTGGACAGGCTTGATTGCCTGGCTGGAACTAAACACACCAGGCAGGAGCTTGGACAACAGGGGATCAAGGACCGGCTTGAGGAAGCGGTGGTACACCCACAGTAGTACAGGTATCACAATACACGAGATACACACCATACTTCAGGATTACACAGGTCACCTGGAGGGACAATAACACAAAAAATTCTTAGTTGTTCTTACAGCTAAATAGAATCCCTTCTTCACCATACAGTTATTTTTTTCACTGTCAATGATTAACACAGAACACTGGGACCGCGTGGCACAGTGGTAGTTTATTCGCCTCGGAACCGAGAGGCTATGGGTTCCAATCAGACTGCCGTGCCACCGATCTTGTGCCCTTGGGAAAGGCACTTAACACGGCTTTCCTCACTTTACTCAGGTGAAAATGAGTACCTAGTTTCGGCTAGGGCCGTCCCTCGGATAGGACGTTAAATGGAGGTCCCGTGTATGGGGAGAGCCACACCCCATGCACATTAAAGATATCATGTTAAAGATATCACGTGGTGCAAATCCTTCTGTTGGCAGTTGGTGATTCACTTCAAATCACCCGGATGGAGGCCTGGCAAACCTCTGTCTCGTATCAGCCACACGGTAATTTACCCCGTAAGGGGCGGTATAACCCGTCGTGTGTAAACATGTGCGAACATGTACAGGGTTAGCCCTTAGCAATAGCCTACATCTAGTTGGGCAGCCCTGGCTGTTTGTAAACAGCTGAACAAATAAATAAATAAAACTGATTAACACAGATCTTTTTTCAAGATGACCATACCATTGGAAGTCCATCAGAAGCAAACAGTAGTACAAGAATTTGGTTTGGAACCCTATAACTATGGGAACAAGCCTTGTCTTGTAACCCAATACCTAAACAAGACTGGCAATAAAAATGTATTATTGCCATGACGACGATTGAGGGTACAACAATACAGCTCAAATCAGAAATAGACTGGAACTTCCCTGTCGCACTATCCCTGGCACAATATACTAGCCCACCTGTAACATAAACCTACAGCCAGCAGAAATGTACTATCCCCGGTACAGCACAATGGTCTGCCAGTGACCTAAACCTACAGCTGAGCACTACAGAAGTATTTCCTGTCTGCCTGTGGCGTATGGCTTGAACAAGCTCTAGAAAAGAAAATGTATCCTTCATAACATAACATAACAACCAAGACAACGTGATCCATTTTGCAGAGTTTCCCTGTCTACCACTAGTTTCAAAGGATAAATTCCGCCAGGAAGCCAGTGTGACCTACATTTCACCATTGCGTACCAGAGATACATCTGGAACAGATTTGGGGGGAGGGGGGTCTTGCATACCCAGCATACTGCATTCCTGTGGAAAAATTCCTGTGCAATTCCTAGAATTTTTGCACACTGAATGCAATATATACCACTTGACGACTCCCCTGAGGCGTCGTCAAAAAAACACATGTGGTGCACAACACTGTGCTCAAAACAATACGCTTGTTCATATAACCCAAGTATGCATGTGCTGCAACAGGATTTGTTAGTACAGTAGACTCCAACTAATTGCATTATGGCCAGTTGCATAATTTGGATAATGGCATGGAAATCTGAAAACCCAAACCATTCCCCACTCACCACAGTATAAATAAAATGGCATAATTGCATAAGCCATAAGTCTACTATAATATGTCGATGAAGGCTCCTGACTAGTGAACAGTTCTCATCTCAAGCAGTCTCCATTTGTATAAATTAATAGTCCTCAATGAGAACAGATCAACTCAGCCACAATGTGTTTTACAAACAAGAACTGTACTAGTAGTTATATGGTTTATATATGAAATATACTTCCTTGAGGTTTTGTTTGAACAGCTGTGAAATTATGTACTATGCCTTTTTATACTAACATCCATATCGCTATATTTCGTAAGTACTGTGCTACGTTTGCATAGTTCCAAAAATTATGGTGCCTTTTGCAATTTGCCTATTCATAATTAAATTACAGTCAGACTTCGAGGGTGTGAACTATTCCTCCTTGTCCCTGGCGTATAAGCATAGCTGTTACTGGCTAATTACAAGTGAAAGAACCAACCTCGCTGGCAAGAAAACTACTGAAGAAGAAGAAGAATGTCGTGGAGTCTTCGAGACCACAGACACCGCCCCCCTCCCCCATAAAGCTTTGTGGTCACTCAGCACATAATTCCTATGCCCAGAACTCTGCGGGTAGCGTTAGAATGCTTCAGAAATTGTCTGATTCAATGTGAAGAACATAAAGAATACATTACCTATATTTCGTGCAAGTAATAATGGTAAACGTTTTTGTTGTGTTTAGTATGACCAAGAAGCTCCTTGGTATGACGCAGGTCCGGTACATAAGGCCGCCGAACACAGTATCTATCCGCAACCCCTGGTCGATAAACAAAGTAGTCCGACCTAAATCTTCAATTCTTGAACTAAAATCTTGAATTGCGTGCTACCACTTTAACGTGAAAGTCAGCAAGGCGTGTTTTTACTTGCTGCTATAACGTTAATAGTTGGCTTTTAGATTGTATGAATAAATGTGTGAAGTTGGCCCTGTCGGTGTACATATCAATGCGCGTAACCTTTACAGCTGACAAGTTGGGTGAGTGGGCTGCAGTTCTGCATGATCCCGCTTGGGCCCATTTAAAAGGTGGTGTCAATTATAAACATTAAAAATTTTTTTTTTCCAGAAAACGAAGGATCTTTTATAACGTCCTTGAAAAACGAATGTCAGGTCCAATGATTTAGTCATTGCAGCTTTCTACGGTACTGCAGCAGATTTTTTCTCTCTTCGGGGATGGTCAGATAAACCAAACTGGGCAAACATGTTGTGTTGTAGAATAATAATTATAACGTTACTTGTAGAAGTGACTCTAGGGAGGTAGCCATGACTATAGTTGCAGAAGTGAAACTTGTCAAATTGCCACCAATATGGAAGCCATGAATGTAGTTGAATGCCTTGTTAGTTGTGATGCCACATTTCATCACTTCAAACCTTGCTAGGACGTTTATGGTGTCTATCTTAAGAATCTGGCGATCTTGTTTTTTTACCCGTTTTCTTTGTGCTATCTCTATAAAATTTACTTGCTATGGCCTTAGATATCACTTGGGACAGAGAGCAGGTGGTGTAAAGTTAGGTTTAAGCCCCCTGGCAACTTGTTGGAACTACAGAGGCCAATTTCGTTTCAGACTCAGAAGAATAATGTATTTCGCTAGGGTTGATGCAACATCATAATTTTGGTACATAACTTACAGAAGTCCTAAACAACAGACAGAAATGTTAATTTCCAATGGATTAAGTATCAATGAATACAGATCGGTCAAGTTTTTGCATAATTTCACTTGTGGTGAAATACTGAATGAGTTTGCACAACAAAATGACACTCGCTAAACCCATGCAGACCCTACCCATGTATATCCCTTTAAGTTTAGATGTTTCCTTGCGGAAAATTATGGAGTTCAATAGAATAATGAGTGCACATGAGACTTAGTGCGTACTCTAATGTAAAATGTGAAGTAATTTGCGTTTTTTGAAATAAGTATCTATCGGAAAATAACACTATGTTCTGGAGTTCAGGACCCCTTTAAGTTATCATTTATGATCTAACACTACATGTTGAACAAAGCTAGAATAATAAAATACACAAAGGCAGTTTAACAGTGCGTTTTAATACTTCTGGGGAAAATAACATCAGCAAATTTCCATGGAGCCACTAAAGAAATAATGTACATTTAAAATGGTACAATGTACATGTAGCTGGTACAATGGACCACACAAACCTCCCAACATTCCAAGCCTTTCGGAATGTTTTGTAGACATTTTAACATGTCTCATCTGAAGTATACACAGTGTACGTAGCAAAATTTTATCCCCATAGATAACAATATCCAAGGGTAGTACACAACTAGATAAACAGAAATATAAAATGACTCTTCATAGGGCATGTGTCAACCTGCTTTAAGCACTTGGCTTCAATACTACAGTATTTTCTAGACTTAAGTACGCACTCGTAATCAAATACGCACCCCAGACTTGGGCAAGTCAGAGACAAATCTGAAAATTTATGGAAAAACTAAAAAGTATGCAGCCTCAATGTTGAACACATTTGAAACCAGGTAAATGCAATATTAACTTTCTTCTCTCTTCCCTGAAGAACTTCTGCAAAAATCAAGTTTTTTACAATGTCCTTGCTTTAAAATGTCAAAATGGTTTCTATACATGATGGCATTGTTCCATTCAAACTTGTGAAACACAAACTGTAAGTAACGAAATTGTTCAGAATAGCAGAATGTTGTACAACAAAAAAATGTATTTCATATCCTTTCTATAACTGAAGCACAACTTCGGTCTATATGAGGTCCTTTTCCCATTAATCCAGGCAATAACCTCAAACAAAGTATGTACTCTGACTTTGGCAACAGTTTGGCATTTATAAAAAGTTTTCAAAGTGCGTACTTTAATCAAGAAAACAAAGAGTATACTAGAATCTA
This sequence comes from Branchiostoma floridae, assembly GCF_000003815.2. Taxonomy (NCBI): domain Eukaryota; kingdom Metazoa; phylum Chordata; class Leptocardii; order Amphioxiformes; family Branchiostomatidae; genus Branchiostoma; species Branchiostoma floridae. Next base: position 1,171,657 of record NC_049993.1, on the reverse strand, counting down.
TATTGTGCCAACAGATGAGGACTGTGACTAAATCTAAGTTATTTTCTAACACAAAATATTTCATCACATTTAGTGTAAGAAAAAAGTGAAAAAATGTAACATCATCCTACAATCTCTGTTCTGTGTCCAAACAATAGATAAACCAACAAAGCTGTGCATGTATTTGTATGGTACATAGTTGTATGGTACATACATGTCAAGTTCTTGAATTCAGTCAATGGATACATGAAATGTGTGATCCTTCTCAGTTCTCACACAGCTAACATCACAGGTATAATATTATAAATTACTGCAGATGGAAATAGTGCTGTGTACCTGTATACCAGATCGGAACTGGGGTTGTAGGCCCAGTGCAGGTCAGGACTTGTAATTCTGGACCTGAACAAGTTTTGGTATGCAGCACTAGCTGAAAACCCTTCTTGAAAATCAAGACAATTTTCGACTAAGACTTAACCATGGCCAGAGAGTCAACTTAAAGTAATAGTTCTCTCACCATTATTTTTAAAAAATCAGTTCAACAAAAATGGTGCTAATTACACTTGTAGCTGCATGATGGTTTTCTTGACAAAGACACAACAACTGGCCAATCTAGTATTACACATTGTTCAGTATACATAAGTCAACTCGACTGAATGTTCAGAAATATGTCATTACAAAGTACATAAAATGTCACAAACTACTTGTACATATACATGTGTTATTCACAGTTCTGGACAGAAGGTTTAGTTTTGAAGAAACATGCCTGGTGTTAAGAAAGACCAGCTTTGAGTGACTACAGGCACTAAAATTCTTTCTAAACTCATGTTCAGTGAATTCAAACCATGATTTTTTCCTGGCTGCACTGCTAGCGTGGCATGGCACATAGATATTTCAATAGCTATAATTGATACTTCATCTGCATTGTTAGCAATATTCTGAAACTAAGTTGGTCTGTAATTCCCAACACAACACTAGGATGTGCCTCCGACTTGTACTGCTCAACTCCAGTCTTGACCAAGTAATGAGCAAAAACTGGTTCTGTGACATCATGTTATGTAAATAGAACACATGACTGTGAGCAGTGGATTATAAGTTCCAGAAGGTTTAGGGTGACCTAGGCTTTCTGTGGTACACCTATGTTGGAAATTACAGTTCAACTTTGCCTCTTCTTTAAGATAACAGCATCTAGACCTTTGGTGGTGTACTTGGAACACAATATCTCATTTACAACATTCATGAACATAATTCCGCACCATAACAAAACAGCAAGTATTACGGGTATGAAAACATGCTTTGCTATCCTTGCCTAAATGACTACAACTCATCCTTACTATGACTATAGTTTTGTTCCCTACATAGTACTTATTGTTACTCAGCTGTAAGGCTACTAGTTATGTTCTTGATTGGACTACAGTAAAATCCTTGATTGTTCCAGTAGAATCTTCAGGACAATCTGTTACTACACGAC
>NC_049993.1:1149243-1170110 GCF_000003815.2 Branchiostoma floridae | reverse complement strand
GAAACGCTGGCTGCGACTACGGCTGCTGCGCGATGTTCGACGGAGAAACTCATCGCAGGCAACAGCATGGGAGTGGGAGTCATACTGTAGGGGAGGGAAACAAGACATGTAGCTGTAGATCATAGACAACAGCATGGGAGTGGGAGTCATACTGTAGGGGAGGGAAACAAGACATGTAGCTGTAGATCATAGACAACAGCATGGGAGTGGGAGTCATACTGCAGGGGGAGGGAAACAAGACATGTAGCTGTAGATCATAGACAACAGCATGGGAGTGGGAGTCATACTGTAGGGGGAGGGAAACAAGACATGTAGCTGTAGATCATAGACAACAGCATGGGAGTGGGAGTCATACTGTAGGGGGAGGGAAACAAGACATGTAGCTGTAGATCATAGGCAACAGCATGGGAGTGGGAGTCATACTGTAGGGGAGGGAAACAAGACATGTAGCTGTAGATCATAGACAACAGCATGGGAGTGGGAGTCATACTGTAGGGGGAGGGAAACAAGACATGTAGCTGTAGATCATAGGCAACAGCATGGGAGTGGGAGTCATACTGTAGGGGAGGGAAACAAGACATGTAGCTGTAGATCATAGACAACAGCATGGGAGTGGGAGTCATACTGCAAGGGGAGGGAAACAAGACATGTAGCTGTAGATCATAGACAACAGCATGGGAGTGGGAGTCATACTGCAGGGGGAGGGAAACAAGACATGTAGCTGTAGATCATAGACAACAGCATGGGAGTGGGAGTCATACTGTAGGGGAGGGAAACAAGACATGTAGCTGTAGATCATAGACAACAGCATGGGAGTGGGAGTCATACTGTATGGGGAGGGAAACAAGACATGTAGCTGTAGATCATAGACAACAGCATGGGAGTGGGAGTCATACTGTATGGGGAGGGAAACAAGACATGTAGCTGTAGATCATAGACAACAGCATGGGAGTGGGAGTCATACTGTATGGGGAGGGAAACAAGACATGTAGCTGTAGATCATAGACAACAGCATGGGAGTGGGAGTCATACTGTATGGGGAGGGAAACAAGACATGTAGCTGTAGATCATAGACAACAGCATGGGAGTGGGAGTCATACTGTAGGGGAGGGAAACAAGACATGTAGCTGTAGATCATAGACAACAGCATGGGAGTGGGAGTCATACTGTAGGGGAGGGAAACAAGACATGTTGGTTCAACATAGCTGTGGATGTAGCAGATTTTCAACATTTTCTACTACTCAGTACGGCTTCCAGTTCTCAATCAGTTATCCACCTAAACAACCTTGCCCAGTACTAGTGTCTTCAACACTGGCCATCTATAACATTTACATTCACTGCAATAGTTCATTGACTACACGGCATACTTTTAGAAAGTATACTTTACCAAATTAAGATTGACAACTAAAAGTGTGCTTGGGCACAATTTGGGAAATTAACAAAAATCCCATGTCAGAGACACGTGTGGCCAATGCAAGCCAAAACATGTCAACCAATCTTTTCTAAAGGTATCATTCTGGAGAAAACCTATGACTCCTTTCCTTACATTTTCTTCTAAGTTCTGTCTGTGTTCCAAAGACAAGTTTGTTAAACATATTTTCTGCTGTTAGTGAAAGGTCATGCCATCTTGGGCAAAAAAAGTCTTAGACAGTTCAAGCTCACTTTGGGACAGTTAACATTTCTTCTCAGAACACTTTTGGGACAGCAAGTGAAAAGAAAGAACCAAAGAATAATGCGATTACCATTCTCTTCTCTTTGTAGCCTCTGTCTTCTCTATGTGGCCCTGCATAGTCCTGAACACGTCTGTCGTGGTGGAGGGTGGCGTGAGGATAGCCTCCGAACTGGGGATCTATTGGGTGCTGGTGTGGGGGCTGGAACGTGGAAGGACAACAATCAAGTCAGCAAAACATAAACATGGCCAGGACAACTCCTCCAACATTCTTACTCTACAATGGAGTTGGACATGTACACTCACCATGTATGCCACATGCACATACTCAAACAAGTATGAGGTCCAAAGTTAAGATTCAATGCAATATTACAGAACCACACTTCCTTCTGGAGTTGATTCTTCAATACTTACTCAACCATGGAATATTGATTTATTCAGCATCATGGACACTAACTTGTGGCTGGATTACTGTAAAATTGCAGACATGTTTATGGTGGTTTTGTGTTCGCACTTTCTAGGTGACCATCGCGCAAACATACTCCCCACCTCCTCTCCACTACTTTAAACACATATTCTTCAAGAAACTCAAAACCACCACAAAACTCATTTCCTCCCCACCATGAAATTAAATCTCTGGAAACTTAAAAGAATTTGCAGTACTCACAGGGCCAGGGTAGGGTGGCATTGCCATGGGGGGTGGTCTGGAAGGTGGGTACATCTCATGCATGTAGTCTGGGTAGGACTGAAACAACACAACAAGGTTCTGGTTAGCACAACATTTCAGTTGAGAAACTGTCTTCATGCACTTTAAGTCATAACCTGCAAGACACGAAGTCAATTCCATATGAATTATGAGTTTCATGTCGAGTCATGTGATATGTAGAGTTCCCTTCGCTATTTGTGAACAGTTGACTTGTTTCTGTCATCATTGAAGAGCATGTTGATTTGTCAAAATGCTTAGATAGAGATACAGGTCTAGAACTGTACCTTAACCTCTGTCAGTGATTCCTGTAACAGGTCCTGTACCTGATGTTTAGGGGCGCCTTAATAATTTGTACTTTTTGAACCATGAAGATAACAATGACTCACCCCATTCAGCATGGCCTCCCGCCGCATACCATGAAACCGAGGCCTAGAAATGATCGATGAGCTCGTTAAAAATTACATTTCATGCGTTTTCAACCACTTGACAACATGCTACATCTTCATATGACATTAAAAAATTGTAACTCTGTCTATACCAGTATTCCATGAAATTTAGGTATAGGTTTGGAATATTCAGGAAATGGTGTCAATGTTGTTTGTAAGTTGGACATTGTGTTGCACATGTAAGTGATACTGTTGTATTAACAAGTCACTCCATATATAACTTAATCATCAGTCTTACTAATATGTAAACACAATGTGATAACGAGGCCTCGAGGGCAAGTTAACCTTATGATACGGTCACATTTGCACCGGTCAAGCTCCAGTCAGGCTCTGAAGCCACAAACTTGTCCTGGTGGGCTGACAGATATGGGATACCTCTCTTGTGTTTTCACTATTAGTTTACGGCATATTTTTGTCGCAAAGTCCTAGGTTAATCTTAACTTTGAGTTAAAGAAATTTGGGGGCCTGGCCGCTGGCCATGTCCAAAAATAGTCCCCAAGTCAACAAGCCCATAAACTACCAGCCGGGCCCCTTTTTCCAACTGTGACCATAGCATAAGACGAATTACTGTAAATGCAGAAATGTTCGTGGTGGATTAATGTTCGCGGTTTTCGCGGTGACCACTTCACCGCGAACTTGAAACCACCACGAACATTTTTCTATTATGGTATTAGACTGCAGTCTATGGTTTTACCGCCAAGTTAAATCCACCGCGAAAAGTCCCTTTTCCCGCTACCGGAAAAATCCCCGCGAACTTAAATGCATTTACAATACTGGCCTACATTGATGAAGGTTAGACATCCAGGTCATAAGATACACCAAAAAGCAGTTACTCAAGCAACTGGATAGTGTCACTGACAAAAACCACCGGATAACTGTCTGAAGCATCTGACTGTACGTGTTTCCAAAGTCCTATCCAGTTGCTTGAGTAACTGCTTATTGGCATGAGTTACTGACCTGTCTTCTGGCCTACCACGGTGATCCTTGTACCCTGTAGACAAAATCAGAACATCAATAAACTTATCCCCTCTACCAGCTAACACTGGAACCAAAATGATATCAGTCAATGGTCAAACCTGCAAAAAGAATGTGGTCAAATAAAAGCATTTAGTTCTGAGCCAAAATGTTAGAGTTAACACACTAAACCGCTTGCTGATGCAAGTACAATTAAAGTCTGTCATGTTTTTCTCTATTTCTTCTGAATTTCTTAATTCAGTCTAACCATTTACCATGTTGGGTAATACTAAAAATGAAGGTTTACCTTCTCAACTATAATTTTATCTTCAGCAATTTGTATTTCCGCATATGTACAGAGAACTAGACACAGAATGTCATGTGCAGGGTTGTAGCTAGCCTGAAATCATTTTCCATCCCCTCGAAATTCTATTGAGTGCCAAAGGCCCTTTGAGGTTCCCAGAAGGGTCCGGGGGGCATGGTCTCCCAGAAAATTTTGAAATCTAGACCCTTTGAAAAGCTATTTCCAGCAATTTAAGGTGTAAAGTTTGCTGGTAGACCAAACTGTTCAATGGCATCTGTTTTTTTTTATTCTTAACATATTGATTTTTGTCCTTACCAGAGGACGGAATGGGCAAAATTTGTTTCCGTCCCAGCTGACAAATTCCTTCAAAGGACAGAAGGACAGGCACTGGCTACAACCCTGGTCATGTGTCATGACAAGTAGGATCATGGTAAATTGTCATGTGTTTCACAATCCCACGCCTTAGGTGTTCCATAGATAACTCATGGGCAAACAGCACTTTATTGAAACTTCAGTCCCACAAAGTTGTTCCAGACTTGGACAAATTTGGCTTGTTCACTTTACCTCTTACACTGAGGATAAGATGTTTTGAGGGTGACACATGAAACACAAGGCAACTATCTCTCCACCCTTCCACACAGGGTTGACTATCGCGGCAATGCCTTACGATATCACCCCTGCCATTTCAGCCACAGTAAACGGGTATTTGGGGCGCCTTGTTATGAATATTAATGAGCTTGTCTGATTTGAGGCGGGCCAATCAGCGACCGGATTGCAAGCTTTGAACAAACAGCGTACGGCACGGCGTGCACAGAGATCTGTTTATTTTTGCGTGATGATAATGTTTTTAATGCATGCTACTAGGTCGGTATATGGTGATGCTGTGGTTACCCTATACTCACAGAACCGACAAATCTTAAATTTGGTTCCAGATAAAGAAGTCCGGATGCTGAAAGAACTGTGAAGCATTAAGCCGGTACTGTTATCTTGCTATTGAATATTAATGAGTCGCCTTATATGGTACCTTTGGTCAACAAAAAGGCATTTCTCTGATGGGCTGACAGTTGGTTAGAAGCCACGCCCCTCATACCCGTTTTCTGTACCTGAAATGGCAGGGGCGATAGTCAACCCTGTGTGGGAGGGTGCTATCTCTCCTGTATTGTTTAAAAAGTTGTATAATGTATACTGCAATGAGAACTTTAAAAATACTACAATGAGTACTCTAAAAAGTTGCTCTAAAATTACTTACTCTCACTTCACATCTTACATTCTACTTAGCAAAACATTGTGTACAGTAAGAAACAACAACAAAACATAATGGAACCTGGGCCATAATATTCTCTGCGGAAGCGCTTTCTTCTTGCTTCTTCATACTCCATGTATCTCCATCTTCTGAAGCAGAACATAACAACATGGTTACATCTATAAACACAAGGATGATGGTGCACATGTGAGTGTGTGTGTGTGTGGGGGGGGGGGGGATTATGCTGACAATTCACATAATGACAAACATACATAAAACTTGGATTTTGTTTTCTTGCGTCAATGCGTCTTGTGTTAAAAGTGTAATAAGATAACGTCTTTTCAAAGAAATAGTGGCTGTACTAAAATGAGAAATATTACGTTACTTGTTCCACTCACTCACAAAACTTTTCATTCTCAACTGTTAGATGTGCTGTTCTTCAAATGGCAGTTAAATCAAATTGGAAATGTACTGATGAAAAGGGTTTGTTCCCACTTAGTAAGATCCACTCATTTCAGGGCTTGCATTGAATCAACTTATGATTGAAATGCTGCTAGCCCTGAGTGTGAACATTTGATTTAGCTTACTTACATTCATTCATTCATTGTAGTACTAAGAGAACTTGCCCCTTCCAGTGAAGTGGTTTCATGTTTTTGAGTTCACTTTGAAATTGCTCGTATATCGAGAGGACATGCAAATACTATAGCACTGACATTGTACTAAGACTTGTGAATATGTCACATGACTAGACTGACAACAGTTAAATAGTCCTGTGACAATACCAGTGCTATAGTATTTGCATATTCTCATGAAATAAGAGCAATTTCAGAGCAAACATAAAAACATGAAGCCACTTTATTGGAAAGTGTTTTTTTTTTCTTTTAAACTTAAAGAAAGCTAAATTGATTGTTCACACAAGGGCAAGCTCCATTTCAATGATAATTACTTTCTAAGTGTTATCAATCTAAAGTAAATGCTTTGACTGCATCTACATTTCAGATGACTCATTCACTTAGCACCAGAGGTGATCTGTTTTTAGTTGAATCAAGTGTTTTCCTGACCAGATCAAGTTCAGTGAAGTCTTGCTCAAGCTCTGAACTGAACAGATATCCCACCATGAGTGAACAGGGCCCAATTGAACATTGTCAGTCTATGCACCATCTCAAAACACACCTAGATTCATACAAATCCAAAATTTTAGTGCTGTTAGGTTGAAGTGAAAGCATTAAACAGTCATATTGACTAACAGTGAAACCAGTTTTGGTGGCCTAAAACTAAAGACGATTTTTCCCATGCATGAATGATCTCGTTTCTAGTGGCCACCCAATTTTCTTCATGTCATATTTACTACACAGATTTGTGAGTGTACTCTTGTGTACAATCCTGCAATGTTATCACAGGATGATTGTATACAAGAAGATGACATGCCATACTGGACTGTCAAACTTTGCTGCACCTACTATACTGATCAGCTTGGTTGCTTACAAGTTACATGTAGGTTTACCATTGGATTGTCTTGTTGAAAGGTCAATAAAAAGGAACGAATCAGAAGCAACAGCACTGCCACACAAAAATATCTTGCTGGGGGGAGTTGCTGGTGTTGTCAAGCTCTAAAACCCTTGTGTATTTCACTAATAAGACTAATAAGACATGTCATGAAAATCATCCTAGTCCACCAGCAAAAGTTCCCCCCTCAAAATGCAGGAAATGGGATTTAAGCTACAGTCAAAATTTCAACATCTTTCCAGCCCAGCATGCCACCCTAGGGCTGCCTTTGGCACCCAAATTGCTGAAAATTCAGCAGGGCTCAAAATAATTTTTTCTGCATACCTGCACTGGTGCAGGTGACATTGAAAATTACCTGCACCTGACAAATGTTACCTGCACCATTCTGAATTTAGGAAGTATGGATCATACTAAAATTGTTCAGGAGCCATTGCTATTTTTTCTTTTATACTTTATATACAATCCATACATACCTGCATCATAGGACATTTATGTATAAAACCTAGTACATGCACCAGTGCAGGTTAGGTGCAGGTAGACACCAGAAATACCTGCACAGCTCCAATTTTACCTGCACTAACCTGCATATGCAGGTGGTATTTTGAGCCCTATTCAGTCAGCAATATTTGGTCTGTCATACAAAATTTGTTGGTGCTGCTTCTGAGCTAACGCAGCATGCTGCTACTGTTACCATTACTGACTAACAGGGAAATCATTCTGTCCTCGTCAGATGTCTATCATCTCCAAGTAGAACAAAGAATGTTGGCATTGACTTTGCTCTTCCTTCTACTGTTTACAGTAACAGCACCTTTGAGGCTTCCAATTCCAAATGTCCACTTCCAGAAGTGATTCACAATCAGACTTTCATTGTTTTTTGTACTACACATAAACCAGCAACAGAACTGCAAGTTATACCAATACCAAAAGTGGGGAATTATGTCTTCCTCTGCTTCCAAAAAATAAGTCAACCCTAACCTGTCTGGATATAATCCAACAAAGCTATTCGTTGAGTCTTTTGGTACGACAATGTCAATCAACTGCCCATTGTCATATGTTTGTGTCCTACGTTAAAACTTTCTATCATGTACAGGTACCTTGAAATTAGTCTATGGGCATGAACTTGAAAAATAAACTTGTTGCCTCTAATTTTTAACCATTACTTTCCCTTGTGTACACTAGATGTGTATGTAGATGATGATGATAAAGAATGTCATGGTGCCAAAGTCTTGCTGACAGTTGATCCTGTTGAAGTTTGAATCTTTCATGAAATAATTAATGCTATTAAACATATCCAAAGGAGATACATGTACATGGTCTGGGCGATAACTTGAGTTGTCACATCGGGTTCTAATGTTAGACCATGGGTTTCAGAGTTGTTTTTCGGGACAGCCGAATTGTCTTAGCTTTTTTGTGCATTTTGCATTGAAATGTGTATTTTTTTGGTCGGTATGACAGCAATTAAAATAACACAGTGTATTCCGCATCACCCTCTGGCCAAGCTCACCCACACGTTGGATCACCATCCGGTGTTTGAATGCAGTCAAGCTGGTACCTCTGGTAATACAGATTACACTGTGTTGTATTTTTACCTAACAGTCTAGTGCTCTACATATTTCAATCTTTTGGTAATAATTTGTGTACATGGGACATTTGACAAAACCTCTGCGTTCAACAGTACCACCAGTAACTTTGTTTGAAGTTTCTGTATCATACATACCGATGAGTTAAGCAGACAGCTTACCAAGGACCATACTTACCTTTACAAGGACAGAATTGTGAGATCTAGTCATAGGAATGGGACTCCTGATGAGGTAACATGCCAATTCTGATACACTATGTCATGTCAAATTGTAGTGGCATCCAAAGAAAAAGAAAAAAACATACCATTCTGCCGATAGCACTGATGGCAAAGCCCTTAAAGCTGACTGATGTCTAGGGATAATTCTCAACAGTCTGTACTGGTACCAATGTGGTGTTGTGGAAGGCACTGTCATTGTTGTACGGCAGCCCGCTACGGGCATTTGTCAGTCTTCTCGAAAGGGGAACTGTCCAACAAACGCGGTTTGGCACAACTGGGCTCATCTTGAAGGGTTTGCCGACCAAACAAGTGCACACAATCCCCACCTGGCCGTAAGGATTCCTGTATCATACCCTACGGCATGAGGCAGGAACACTACCAAAGTCTGGGACAGTTCTGGGAACTTCAACAGTAAGCCGAGGCCTCACCCACCAATGTCAAGCAATGGTTTAGAATATCGGCTCCACATGCAAACTGCTTTGGTCCACCCCGGTCCACTACTACTTGTGACTACAAACGCTCGCATTCGCATAGGGAATCACCAGTGATGCAACCTTGCCTGTGAGGAAAGACCTGTATATTAATTGTCCCTGGGCAGAGGAATTCCAGACTTGAACTGGCAGTCCTTCAACTTGACAGGTCTTGTTTTGAACTTGCTGACATCGTGGGCAAAATTGGTGCGTACCAACTTTGTTAGCAACCTGTGAGGAGACATGTTAGTACCTACTCACATACTGAAGACTACGTGCTCATGTAAAAAGTGAGTCAAAGGACAGAATACAATACGGAATGCTTCTGGAATGTCAAAAGCAACATTGAATGTATGATAACTAATTGCTGTGCCTGTGCTGTGCAGAGACACAGAGTCAGCCCTTCTCAGTAGGGCCAGGCATTTGGACAAAAGAGTGCAGGAAGCCTGTCTGGACAGGCCTCCAAACCATCGGGAGGCAGAGACTGGCTGTTGGCAGCTTTCAGAACCATATTTCTAAACCTTCAGCTTGGGTATGAATGATGTGTGCAAGGATCCCTCCAAGAAAGAATCTGTGTTTTGTCCGGTACATTCTTCGGCAACATATTTTCAGTCCGAATCAGCATAACGGCCAGGAATTGTCCTAAGACCATCAACAGTCCAAACGCTAACCTCGAGGAAGCACCGTCGGGTCTCCGAACACGTTCTTCGCTACGTGGCGCATCGTGGCGTTTCTTTTCTCCATAGTACTGTCTTCTGCTGCGGCGACATATCGCTGACAAGTCCACGTGTTCATCCGGCGGGAACATCTGACACAGGGCCGCGGCACAGTTGGGCTCCAACTCCTGACAATTATGGAAACACACAGTTCAAAACAACATTAAGGAATTGTCTTCAGCTTGACTTTGCCTTACCTTTTATTTTCTATTGGAATCCAAATTGTCTTCAGCCTAAAATTGTCTTACAATACAACGTTTTCTATTGGACATCTAAAATTGTCTTAATTCATACTTAGTGCATAAAAGACCTGTTTCTTCAATATCACTTCAGTGTCACTGACGAAAACTCAGAAGTAGATTAAGAAAGAATTATAGTAAGTTGTATTGAACATTGATAGCTGGGTATGACAGAATTCTAATAATGATTTTTTTGAACATATGGAAGATGCCATGAATTTTACTGCCCCTGATATCATTTTCTAAGAGAAGATACACCAGTTTGGTAAATGCAACTGAAATGAAACTATGTTTCCCATGTACATAATGATGAAAACAACAAGTTAGATGTGTATATCCACTAATTATAAGTACTGTAGTTACATTTTGTATTAGCAAATGATTTTTCAAGGCAGAACTAGGCAAAAATCTATAAAATTTCTTTGCCTGAAATTGTAGAAGTGCTACTGTTCTGCACTGGCATCATCTCTACAAATGTGTGAAGTGTCTACTACAAGTTACAAAATCAGTCAGAATAGGACAAAAGTTTAAAAAGTGCATACTATGATCAAGAAAATATGGTTATCAGAAAAATAATTGGTTGTTGAATATGAGCAATTGCTGAAAGAATAGTGGTCTGACTCACCTGACCATCTCTGCCTATCTTGATTGGCTTGTTCTCATTCCATGCGTTGAAGAGATGTGTGGTCTTGGTGAAGGGCAGTTCATGTCTAACAAATAGCAGAAAAACAGATCAATGACAAAAAGCATCATCACATCATGCTAAACAGTGGTGGTGATACCATAGACATGTAGTGGTTTGTACATGTGTGCTCAGGTTCAGATCTGGATTCAGGCCCAGAAATTCTGCTTTAGATCCAGACCTGCACCCATGTCATGTGTGTTAGAAATACTGAACCAAAACGTTTTCACAGGTCCGGTCCACTAATATTCAATTGTAAATGTTTGATTGTTGTGCAAATTTCCCCCATGACCATTGCAGTAGTAAAACTCTAAGACTACATATGCATATACCTTTGCCAACAATCACTTTCTTTAACCAACTACACAAAATATTACTACGTAAAGAAATGTGCTTTCTTTATAATATGTGGGCCTCCCTAATGAAAGAAAGCATTGGGAAACATAGGTTAGACTATCTGGTTCATGTCTGGAAGTTACACATCACCTGGGTTGGACAAGTCCACTAGCCCTATTGTCCAGGGCAAGTGAAAGTACTGATCGGGCAAATGCATGTCCTACTCCACTTACCCGATCGAGCAAGTAAGATTTTTCCATTGATTGAGTGCAATTTTGATAATAACTTCTTTTTACTGTCATGACATCAAGCAATGGTCAAGAGAGAATTCCATTGCTGGAAGTGAAAATGCATACACTAGTATTAGTTGTAACAGTGACATTTGAATTGGTTCGGGCAAGAAATTTTTTATGTGCTTGCCCGATAGGACAAGTGAATTTTACAAAACTTGTCCAACCCTGCATCACATTGCAAGATTCCATAATTAGAGTTCACCTGTTGATCCAGTCCAGTTTGATGACCCCTCCCAGAGCCTTGGCACTCAGGCCTGGAGGCAGTACCCACTGGACAGGCTTCACATCCCGCCGGGACTCACTGGACATCCGGGCAAAACCTGAAACAGGCAGCTGCTGTCAACTTTGTATGTTAGTGTACACATGTACAAACACACATGTTAGTGTACACATGTACAAACACACATTCTACACGTATCTCACTGACTATCAGTTCATCTGTAATCTTGTTGGTAGCGGTGTGTACCTGTGCACTAGAACAGAACTGGACCAAAATGTCAGTCACCAGTTATGTACTTGCACTAAAATATCTCCTGTATATTTTCTCCGAGTTTTTGTTTTGAACCATCTGCACCTTGCCTGCATAGGTTGTAAAATTTAAGCTGGAAAAAGACGAAAATATTCCTGTTTTTTTCTTGTGTTTATTACTGAGCTTTCGAGTTACTACTGACTGTATATAATTTTGCACGTATAATTTACAACATGCAATTTTACATTAACAGATTATACGTCTGAATCTGAACATACTTTAGGTATCAGCACTACCAGTACTTGATAGTGACCTATAAAAAACAGTATATGACATACAGAATGTACGCAATGAAATAAACTGACCATTGCCCACTACATGGTTGACAAACACACTTTGATGACAGGAACAAAGTAATGCAGTGATCAACTACTGACTTAGAGGTGCAGCATGGGTACATCTTACATGTAAAATCCTTTTAAAGTGAGGCAATACCTGACAACACTTCACTATAGACAACAACATACCTTGGAATTTGCCACTCTCCTTGACAGAAAACACCAGAATGATGTTGCGGGAGTCCTGTTGAACATACATGTTAGTCACCTGTCCTGCTGTTCCATGATAATTACTGACACTTCTAGTAGTTGGCAGTAGGGACAGTTGGAAGTACATGCATCAGGGCTCGAAATACTTTTTTCTGCATTCTTGCACTGGTGCAGGTAACATTGAAAATTACCTGCACCAGACAAATTTTACCTGCACAACTCTGAATTTAGGAAGTATGGATCATACTAAAATTGTTCAGGAACCATTGCTACCTTTTCTTTTACACTTTGTAGATGGTAACAGTCAATGCAGCTACATGTACATGTAATAACAATCTACATACACCTACATTATAGGACATTCAATGTATAAAACCCAGTACATGCACCAGTGCAGGTTAGGTGCAGGTAGACACCAGAAATACCTGCACAGCTCCAATCTTACCTCCACTAACCTGCATATTTAGGTGGTATTTCGAGCCCTGTGCATGCAATATGATCAGGAAAACATATAGTCTGGGGCTAACCGACAGAGTTCTGATGATAATGTTAAGTTAAACCTCCATGTAATATGAAAATAAAAAGAACAGATTTTCTGAAAGTCAAATATCCTGCCCAGTCCATACATTGTAAGAAATCAGCCTTTCAGCTGAATAGTCAGTTCAGCACCAAGGACAGTCTGCAGTAGTAAACAGTAAAATACTTAGATGACATTTTTTTCAATCCTGATATTGGCAAGTCTTCTATGAAAAGCTGTCATCTTGATATCAATATTTCATATATGGTTTTAGTATAATATCAAAATAAGTTTATGAAAACTGTACATTTTAGTGCCATATTGCCATTAGAAGTTAACACTGATTGCACTAGCCCAAACTTGCATCAGGAAGAAGTGGAGCTTTCCATTCATGTAGAAAATATAGGGGATATTCTTGGGGAAAGGAAACATTCAGTAAAATAAATACAGTGTCCCTTGTTCTTAGAGGACCTGGAAAGCCCCTGCACTGAGAGCATGTACACATATTGGGCTGAAAGTTCAGGAGCAAAAGGGTTGAAAACAAGACTCACAAAACAAACTCTTGATTCAACTAAGAACACTGGCAAGTACACCACAAACCTTGAAGGCCTGGTTGAGTCTCATCTCATTGTTGGGAGGAGTGGACCACACACCCTGAAAAAGGCACAGTGTTACTGTAGCTTGAACTACAATGTAGGCACCAATAGTCATACAAAGGGACTGTAACACCAGACCGACTTGATTATCTCTAAAAATCAGTTGTAACAGACTACAAATCGAACCAGGAAGACATAACCACACTCCTCTAGAGCAAAGAACCTGTCAATTTTGTAGTTTAGGTAAAGTAGAAGATGAAGTACATTTTACTGTGGATTGTCCTTTGTATGATAGCGATAGAAGAATTCTATTTGACTATGTGTTAATTAAATGTCCCATTTCATATACTTGAATAGTTGAGAGAAATTCACATTCCTGACAGAATTTGATAAACTGACCATACAGCTAGCTACATTTATACAATTGCCAAGAAACAAGAGAAAGTCAAATGTCCTAGAACAGACTAGATGTATATATGCCCATATAGATGAGTACAATTGTTTCTATTGTAACATGTATGTGACTGTTACCATGTGACCTGT
Source organism: Branchiostoma floridae (assembly GCF_000003815.2). Lineage (NCBI taxonomy): Eukaryota > Metazoa > Chordata > Leptocardii > Amphioxiformes > Branchiostomatidae > Branchiostoma > Branchiostoma floridae. The sequence goes on along the minus strand of NC_049993.1, from coordinate 1,156,075 downwards.
ACTTAGCTCAGTGGGGCAAAAATTTGCAATTAAGGTCTTAATTCATTCCTTATCTGTATGACATCTACATGTGCACCAATTTTTGTTTTACTTCTTTTGCAAACAAGGTTTTAACCATCCTGTAAATTCTATGAAGAAGCTGCAAAATTAGTAAAAGTTTGCCTACCTTTGCTTTTGCTAGCGCCACATTCTCATGGTTGTTACTCTTGACTAGGAAGAACCTGGCATCACGGAACAAGTAGCGAAGTTTGGACGACTGATCTGTGACCAGGAAAGAAATGTGTCAAAATGATATCATGGCTTCTGAGTGGGAATACATACAAAATACAACAAGATGTATTCTGTACCACCAGAGGTACAATGTAATGGTCCTACAGCAGATGGGTTCAAGCCTAGGAAAGAATGATGTAGCACCACTGTGCTCAGTTTGCTGTATTTCATCTTTGTCATACCTACAAGGAAAAACAGTGTCACATTTCAATGTGAAGTGTGCCAGAAATAGAACAAAAGTTGGCATCTTTAAACAAAAAATGGTACCAACAGCAATTCCAATGAGTTTGGTGTTCAAATTTTTGACAACAGCTGTGGTAAAGGTTAATAAACAGGCTTTCCAATGATATATGAAAAATAGAATTGATCAAGACAAACCTAAGATATAATCAACTAAATCAAGTTTCCAAACTTCTAATGCTAAGTTTACATAAGCACAAAAGGTGGTAAGTTTACATAATAATGTAAGACTACAATATACAAACCTTTCTTCACTGCTTTTACACTTGATGAGGGGACTCTTGTTCGTTTGGATCTGGATGCTGAAAAACATTTAAGTGTCGAAAAAGCAAACATTTAGTACATAGCTTGTAGAATCATTTCTGTACTGCGTGTTTTGTGTGCTTGTCTGTATGGCACATAGCAAATTCCAGCATACCTGGGCCTTCAACATGATTGTGTTAATTTGTTTTCATTACTTTAATTTGTACATCATTCTAGACCACCTGATGCATGTAAAGAAAAAAGAACCCCCTTTAAAAACATAAAAAATAAACAAAAGCCATGTCTGCTCAGATATAGGCAGTCCTCCCATACATTCAATATGAGAATCCAGAACAAAATCCAATGTCAAAGAAGCCAATCATCTACCTAGTCAGAAAATGAATAAAAGTGTTAGTTATACTTCATTCACCAACATTCAAATTCCATTCCATTGCCCTTCAAGGCTTTTAATTGAAACATGCTGAAATGTTTCTAACTTTTAAAAGATAATGATGATAGTCTTTCACAGTTTGTAATTTTCCTACCTGCTTCATTTTCAGAGTCCGAAGTGTTCCCTCTGTCGAAAACGATTGGCGAGATTTTCCTCTTGCGCTTCCTTCGATCATCGCGTGAAGGCTTCTTACTTTCTGTCCCTAGAAAGAAAGGACAGACAGTTTAATTAAGAAACAAGCATCTCTCAGATCTCATATCATAGAGGACTGGGACTCCTGCTCAGGCTGTACCACTACTGAAGCTGTGGGAGGATGGAGACTTACCTTCTGCTGCTGAGTCAGAGTGCTGTGAGACAGGACTGAGACTCCTGCTGGGGGAGCGAGAGTCCATCCCACTGGGACTGGGACTCCTGCTCAGGCTGTGGCTGCCACTACTGAAGCTGTGGGAGTGGGAGGATGGAGACTTACCTTCTGCTGCTGAGTCAGAGTGCTGTGAGACAGGACTGAGACTCCTGCTGGGGGAGCGAGAGTCCATCCCACTGGGACTGGGACTCCTGCTCAGACTGTGACTGCCACTACTGAAGCTGTGGGAGTGGGAGGATGAGGTGCTGGCCTCGCTGCGGGTGTCAAACTCCATCTCCTGACTGGAGACGGGCTCCGTGTCCGCGGGGGGAGGCTCCACCACCCCGGGGGCATCCTCGCTCACCTCCATAGCTTTCTCCTCTAGATTCTCCAGGCTAAGTGGGTCATCTGTCAACAAAGGCACAGTTCAGTTCATCCTCATATGAGGTGCCATTAACAAAGCTTCTATCTAGCATGGCGGCTAGCAAGTTGTAGTCCTTTAAACCAACCTCCTCCTCCAAAACAAAGGCACAATTTAGGCATAAGGTCACACAGGGTTGGATGTTTATAAGTTTTATAAAATTCACTTGACCTATCAAGCAAGTACAACAAGCCTTTCACTTGCCTGAAATTTAAATTACATTTTCTATATGTTTTTTTTTATTCCCAGCAATGGAATTCTTTTAATATAGGCCCTATTTTTCTGTGTTGATCAATGCTTGATGTTATTACTGTGAAAGATAACAAGTATATCAAAATCTCACTCATGGAAAAATCTTACTTGCCCAATCGGACAAGTGGGGTAGAGCATGCACTTGTCTGTTTGGCAGTTTTACCTGCCCTGGAAAATAGGTCTAATGGACTTGTCCAGCCCTGTCACAGCAAGTCAATTTCATGGATGCTTGTCAATTTTACGTGATTTTGAAAAGAAAAACAATAATTTTCTCCCCTCTAAGGATCGTACATGGCAAAGTACTAAAATAAGAAAATATGTTGCGTCGTGGCTTTGACTGTATTAGTCTTAAAGAAATGACACTTGTGAGGTGCATGTAGTCCAAAAAGTTTGAAACAGTAGTCTATCTTACCTTCACGAGTAAAGGCTTCACTCTTCGACATGGACAACATTTCAAGGATCTGAAAGTACAAGTAAGAAAGCAATCAGTTAAATAGAAGAGGAAAATCTACAAAAATAATATGACGAGGATAACTAAACACAAAAAAATACATTTTGGTACAGAATTGTGGGGTGAAATATAAATACTTCTGATTACTAGAAAGGCAACATTGTTCTTGACAAAATCAGATTTTCCTTGTGCACTTTTGAGATATAGATTGATATAGCCTTTTATGGAAAGTTAGAACCACATTAACAAGTACATATTGCCTGATTACTTCTGTGGAACCATCATTACAGAAGAAAAAGAATACATCAGCAAAAACAATCATTACCTTATACAAAAATGCTAACAGTTTACTTCCAACACTGAATTAAACTATAGGGACTTACCCCGCTAAATTTCCGGTCAATCTCCGTCGACCTTGTTCGCAGAAAAAGTTCCCACTTTTGCAGGAGGGGGTCATACGTATCTTTCCGAGAGATTGACCAAAAATTTAGAGGGTTCCTTATACTATAGTTTAATTCAGTGTTGGAAGTAGAGTGTTAGCATTTTTCTATAATGGATTCTACCAACACAGATGAACATTCATGATAAAACAATCATTACCTGTTCTTTATCTTCCTTGGAAGTTTTGCTATGCTCTGCCATCTTCCTGCTGTCCCCATGTTTCTTGAGAGGCTTGTCCTCTGTATCAGTTGTTCCCTCCTCTCCCAGTTCCATGGCAATGTCTTCCTTGGTGTCCAGAGCACCACCTGCAGAAAAAGGTGTTTGGAACTTCTCAAAAAAAGCTCGGACACATTTGTTCATAATATTTTTTGTAGCTGATCTGTGTAGAGTCTATTCAAATTCACCGAGAGGGATTTTAAATATTTGTAATAAGTTTGAACTATTTAAGTATTTTGAGTAAAAGAATATTTCAGTCACTTAAGTTCTAAATTTGTCAAACAATTGAAAATGAAAGTTTGACCATATGTTTGAACCTATTCATATTTGTTGGAAGAATTGGGATAGTAATGGTATAACTGTGTCTTTAATTATAACAATTTTCAAACATTTTTCAAACAAATGTTTTTGTCATTGTTGCCTTGGAACATGTTCCAACAATTTGCATCAACACAAATGATGTATGCATACTGTAGAAAATATCTAGAATGTCACATAGATTGTTATAAATAGTTCTAAACTGTTAGTTATCACAGGTTGTTACAAAGGTTTCTGAAATGTTAGAAGAAAGGACAAGGTACAGGTACAGGTATGGACCTGTATGTATACTTCAAATTTGTTCAGGTACAGAGGACGATGACCAAATAAATCTTACCTTCTGATAAGGTCCTGTCCAGAAGCTGCTTACTGACATCTTTGTCCTTCTGCTTGCCCCTGGCTGCTTCTCTGTCCTGTTTCTCCACATCTTGTCTCTTGTCCTTGTCAGTCTCCTGACTCATCTCTACACCTTTCTTACTCTCTCGAGCTTTCCTCCCTCGACCAGGACCCTTCCTCCTCTCACTACCTGTGAGTGTCTCTCGGACATCTTTGTTAGCTGGGCTGGTGCCTACGACTGTCTTCCCGGGCACTTCCCCGGCTTTGTCGTCCCCTGTTGCCTCCTGTTTTTTGCGAGGAGACTTGTCTGCGGCAGTGTTGGACCTCTGGGCTCTCGTAGTTGCCCCTACTTTTCTGTGCTTCTGTCTTCCAGACCTGCCTGTCATACCTAAAACAGAGAAGCAAAACTTAAATTTGTCTGTGAGGATACATAGGAACAGTGGTGGCCTTCCACTATACTCCTTGCCCAGCTCCACTATACTACTTTTGAAATTTAGTGTGTTTCTTCCCTATTTTCCTGGTAAGGTTTGCTAAAATCCATAAAATAATTCACAGATTTTTGTGCCAAGGGGTGTCGCTTTACCAGTCAGCATTGTCTGCAAAAACTTGTGAATGGGGGATGATCAAAACTATAGTCATTTCATTACTACACAACAATAGGAATCGCTATTATTCTGGGAACATTTGACACCCTCTGTCATTGCAAAATAAAAATTTTAATGAAAACAGTACCAACTGTCCCTGTTTACTTCATGAATTACAATCAACTTGTCACAATGTCAGAAAATAAGATAAGGTTTTCCAAAATCTTACCGTAGGGTTATTTTTGCCAGTCCCGCCACTAAAAAGTTTGAGAAGAACCCTGATACATGTACGGTCTCCCTACAGAGTGGAACAACGGCGCAGCGCCACTCCCGAAAATCCTGGCGCCACTCCCCCCAATTTTCAACTCTATGGATTTCTCTATGTCTTTTGAGGGCAACTAGGGGGAAAAAACAACTGAATTCCCTGAAGTTTGAGTGAGAGAGGTCTCATATTTTGCAGAGAAATGGACAAATTCACCCTTCCTTTGTGTCAGTGGGCTTGGGTTGGCAGCAAAAATCACACTCCTTTGTTTTTGTCCTATTGTTATGCGTGTAGACAATAGATGTTGGTGACTTTCGCATATGATAATCTCATTAAAAACCTGTTTTTCAAGACAAGGAAGACTGAGAAAAAAACAGACAATAGACCTTGTTTATCAGACTGTGCTGCTAGTAGTGGTGCCAAGCTTCTAAAATGCTCCTACCTGGTGATTTGCCATGATTTCTACCCAAAAATGTATCCCTTGCATTTCTTTCCCATCAAAAATTCTGGTTTTGTGACATTTCTGTTTGCAATTTTCACTCAGCAAGGTGGCCTAGTAGATGAGGTATGGTGGAAAACTTGACTGTATAAATGCAGGTGTTAAGTTTTTATTTATTTATCTTTTTTTCGAAAAGAGCCTCCTACTAGTCCTAGATTAATTAACATCAAATCAAGTTGCATAAGTTGCCTTTCTTTTTATATTTCAATAGATATAGCTTATAGTTTGCACTGAAAATGTACTTAACTTGGACATGTATTGTACTTAAGTCAATTGGTCTGAATTTGAAAGATTTTAAAGCCCACCCCTAAAGTGTCAGGGGAAGGCTTCAAATTGTGATTCATTAAGGCAAAATGCAGTTGCTTCTCCAGGAATCCTGCCTCTCCGAAACAAACCCCCCCCCTCATAGCCACGCACTGCGTTGCATTGGCCGCAGTGCGGCCGACAGCACCACTCCCCTAAAGTTTTCTGGGGAGAGCCCTGTGTACATGATGGAGATATTCAATTACCGTATTTTCTCAATCAAAGTACATTTTCCCAATTACTAGACGCATGAGTGTGAGTGAGTGAGTGAGATGCATCCCAGTTTGGGGCATGTCAAGGACACATTTCTATCTGTGGGACAAATAAGGAGCACTTCTAGATCCACAATGGCCAGGCTAGTACCTTTCTTGGCGCCCTCGGCTCTGTCCTTGTTGTCCATGAAGAGATCGTCATCAGCAGGAGCCTCTCCAGACAGGCACAGGATGTCATCCAGCAAGTTCACAGCTTCGTCACCACCACCTGTCCAACACACACCAATATTCATCATCCAACAAGTTCACAGCTTCGTCACCACCACCTGTCCAACACACATCAATATTCATCATCCAGCAAGTTCACAGCTTCGTCACCACCACCTGTCCAACACACACCAATATTCATCATCCAACAAGTTCACAGCTTCGTCACCACCACCTGTCCAACACACATCAATATTCATCATCCAGCAAGTTCACAGCTTCGTCACCACCACCTGTCCAACACACAAACACTCATATTCATCATCCAGCAAGTTCACAGCTTCGTCACCACCACCTGTCCAACACACATCAATATTCATCATCCAGCAAGTTCACAGCTTCATCACCACCACCTGTCCAACACACGTCAATATTCATCATCCAGCAAGTTCACAGCTTCGTCACCACCACCTGTCCAACACACACCAATATTCATCATCCAGCAAGTTCACAGCTTCATCACCACCACCTGTCCAACACACGTCAATATTCATCATCCAGCAAGTTCACAGCTTCATCACCACCACCTGTCCAACACACAAACACTCATATTCATCATCCAGCAAGTTCACAGCTTCGTCACCACCACCTGTCCAACACACATCAATATTCATCATCCAGCAAGTTCACAGCTTCGTCACCACCACCTGTCCAACACACAAACACTCATATTCATCATCCAGCAAGTTCACAGCTTCGTCACCACCACCTGTCCAACACACA
>NC_049993.1:1141722-1146591 GCF_000003815.2 Branchiostoma floridae | reverse complement strand
CTCATAGGACATTAATGTATAAAACCCAGGTACATGGACCAGTGCAGGTTAGGTGCAGGTAGACACCAGAAATACCTGCACAGCTCCAATCTTACCTGCACTAAGCTGGATATGCAGGTGGTATTTCGAGCCAAGAAAAGGTTCTGTTTGTGTGAAAAATTTGTGTGTGAAAAACTTGTACGTACTACTAGTAGGTCAGCCGTAATCAACTTGCAAGCTGACTAGGCTGAACCGTGTAATGAGTTATGTCATTGTCAATAAAGTAAAAAGATATGCATAGACTGATTTCAAGCTGCAAAAAGGTTTGAATCCCTTGGAATATACTAATAGCATATCCCAAGGGATTCAAACCTTTTTGCAGCCCAAGGGATTCAAACCTTTTTGCAGCTTGAAATCAAACATCATATATTTGAATTCTAGTGTACAAAATCTCATTCTGTCAACATTCCAGTGATTTGCAAATGTTACTATAATGTATCATGCACAATTCTATTTCCTGTGATCTGTGTGCAAATTTGTCATTTAGCAAAAAAAAATGTATACTCCTTTTATTTGTTACATCAAATTTAAATTCTGTTTATGTAGCAATGGTTAACAGCATTTATTGCCGCTAACTACGCAGTGATTAAAACTTAACACAAGTAAACAGATCGTCTTGGTACACATATACTTTTGAAGGTGAGGCAGTGATCTTGTTAACATGCTGATACTTATAAGGATCTTTTCTCTGAGTCTGATTGGTTTACCTCAGATAACCTTCGCACCGAAATGTTGATTGATTCATTTGAATAATGGGTATCTATCGATATCCCTGTCTTTCTCAGTAACATATCACACCTTTGAGAGTCCTGCCATGGAATGTAGCGTATTTCTGGACATGCCTCATTGATTATGCAAATTAGCTTCTCATTTGCATAATCAGCACAGGATTCTGTGGATTATCATTCAAGCTATCCATATTCCAAAATTCATGAAGATCTGTCACTTATTCAGTCATTGATGAGTTATTCTCCATAATTTAAGTTTCAATGTTTGAAACTTTGAAAGCAAATTAGCCAAGAAAAATGCTATGGGGGCAAAACAAATACAACTCAATAACGCACAACCATAGCATGTCCAGAACACAAAAAATTACAACCAGAAGTTCAATTGCAGTACCTTTGAAAGTCGTTGTGGGGCCATCGAATTTAACATTTGTTTTCCAGACACCTACCAAATATCATTAGGATTCATCTACAAGACGCAATTAACACACACACACATACACACACATTACTCATTAGGATTCATCAACAAGTTGTGATCAACACACACACACACACACAAAGGAAACCTACTTGGCAATGGTAGAAATGTCCAGGGAACAATTTCATGGGTCATATGATGATTTGAGATGGAATTTCCTGGACTTGTGTAGTATTATATTATAACAATGACATGTGTATTTGAATGTTTACAGTCATAGAAATGTACCAGTAAATTCGATGTTGACAGTTCTTGGACATAACTTGTCATATTGATAAGCAACGTACACATAGCCCATGACATCATGGTAACAGCAGGGTGGTTGGCTCAAAGCCCATAGGGTTCGAGACCCTGACATACTCCAATTTGATGACAACAAATATGGAACATGGCACACTTGCTGCACTGACTACCTATATAAAGCCCTTTCACAGAGATTAAGAATGCATGTGTGGTGACAAGAATTCTAGGTAATACTGTAAATACAGAAAGGTTTGCAGTGGTTTTATGTTCACTGTTTTCGCGGTGGCCACTTCACAGCGAACTTAAAAACGAGGCGAACGGTCATTTTCCTGCTACCGCAAAGTTAAATCCCTGCGAATTTACATTATGCATTTACAGTATGTCAAAAGCCTTGATGAAAACAAAACCAGTCTGGACATTGTTATGCAAATTGAAACAAATTATGATCGGGACAAATTCACAATGACTGTTTTCGTTTCTGGGCCTTTACCTTTGACATATTACCTAAAATTCCAGTCACTGCACATGCGTTCTAAGAGGTTATTCAAAAATTTATATTTCTCGTTCACCTTAATCTAGCGCAAGGTAACTATATTATACTATAATGATTTATAGAAGGTAACTTATATCCGTCATTTTCTTTTTAAAGATGAATTTCTGATACCAAGTAAACAAACTTGCAACTGCTATTATATTTCTATCATATTTAAGTCAAATCTCCTTCCTTTGACTTGATATCCCTAATCTTCTTGGATAAATACCGTTTAGAAACAACGGATATAGAGTACCCCGCGGATAAAGGTGAACTGGCCATGGTATAATTTACCTTTCACAGAACCCCCTCCTTGTGCCCAAGGAGCTTGTTGTGCCTATCCAAATAAGTAGAAAAACACATACACTTCTGCAAATAATATAACTCACACGCGACGGGGAAACATCCACAATAACGGAAAATGTACTACCGAGGAAGGTGAACGGCAAGGAAACGCCTAAAAAATTTATCTTTATCTTTATCAGGGAATCTGTTGTTTGCTCGGCTCATCAAAATTCATGCGAACTGGGAGAAGAAGAGATTTAAACGCACCTCTACTGGCTTCGTTGTTCATAGCGACCCTCCTGATGCCGGGGAAACCTTCTTCTTCTTCTGTGCGGACCTGACACAGTCCTGTACAACAGCAAGGGAGACTTCCAGGTCCACACACTGGTAGATGAAGAAGAAGAAGAAGAAGAAACACAAACAGGGTACGCGACTTTCCACCCAAATCAAAATGGCGGCGTCACAAGTGACCGGAAATGACGTAAAGTTTACTTGGTCTCGCGTGATTTTGCGAGAACTGTGAAGGAGAGTACTTCCGGTCAGGATACAGGACACAGGCAAAAGTTTGTTTCAACTCCCCCCCTTATTATCCTAGCCTAGACATTGATTTCTGATGAGAGTTGGATAAACTGTAGTATTGACATTTTGATTTCAGTCTGTGCAGTCATGTAATACTAATAACCTCCTCATCATCATCCATTGTGAAGCAAGCCAGAGACTGAGAGAGAAGCTTGATCCCAGCTGAGGACTTGATCACATTAGCCTGATTAATACTAACAAGTTAGTTAAAGCCAGATAATTTGTTGATCCAAATGTAGGTAAGTTATTTCTGGAAAGTCGAGAATAAGCGCATTCATGGCTCCAAATACGCATGTGCAGCGACAGGAGAGGGTCTGCATGGGGGTCCTAAAGCTAAATTCGGGATGGCTGACTACGCTTTACGTTCATTTCACGAAGGCTACCAACGCTTTACGCTTCATCCCACTACGAATTATGTAAGATAAAATAGCTTCCCTAGGAATTATGGGAAATTAAAAAGCAGGTGTCTACTCCTTACAGAAAAGAGCATGCAGAGTTGCAGATCACCCTCACAAGGTATCAAAAAAGAAGAAGAAGGACAGGAGGAATTGTGGGTAATATGTCGAAGGTGACGGCCCCTGAGACACAAAAAAACAAGACACCGGTCTACCCCAGAACTGTTATCAAGTCCGTCACCAGGTTTGACATATCAACATTGTCCACATGCGTAATTGGAACCATGAACATTGTTTATTTATTGTTCATTGGGGGTCGATGATGACCTTGACCTCAACTGTGGCTCAACAGCATATCAGTCCAATGGAGAATTACAATATACTGTAAATGCAGAAATGTTCGCGGTGGATTGATATTCGCGGTTGTCGCGTCGGCCGCTTCACCGCGAATTTAAAACCACTGCGAACATTTTTCCATAACAGTAAGAGACTACAGTGCATGGTGCTACCGCGAAATTAAAACCACCGAGAAAAGCCCATTTTCCCGCTACCGCGAAATTAAATCCCTGCGAACTTAAATGCATTTACAGTAACTGCAATAACTGATTAACTCGTTCACCATGAATTGTGGGTAATAGGTCAAAGGTGAAGGTCCCAAACTGTTCTTGTCAGGATCAATGTCTTGATTACATTTAAATCTGTGTCTAGACATATTACCCACAATTCCTGTCACTGCCATTGCGTTCTCAGAATGATAAACGTATGCGCTTATATATAAAACTGCCTTTTATCATGCACGCATGACCTTTAGAGGCTGCTATTTAGCCAGGGGAGCAATCTGGTCAAGATCACAGAAAATGATATTCATCTAGGCAACCCCTGGGGGTCTATGGCAGGTAATGCTTTCAGCTGCGTAGAAAGTTAGCCTGGGTACCATCTGGGAAGAAGTTCGCTCCGGCGTTCATTATATACTTGTCTACTCATACTAGTATTTACAGTCGCTTCTAGCTCTGACATTCATTATATAGTATATACACTATATATATCGCTTCTCTGCTGTTCCATCTGGGATCCCAGACCACGTAAACATCTGGAAGCTTCCAAATTTTCGACACAGGCGCTGATTGGTCCCTACAAATGAGCGAATTATGGAATGGGTTCATCGCTTGTTCCAACCGGCATTTCAACACCTGGACAAGCCCTCCATCCACTTGCGCATGTGCATGCGGTTTCCGGCCTGTTGTCATGGAACGAGTGCTCTAGAACCCATTCCTTAATTTGCTCTTTAACTGATGTAAGTATCAAAGGTTTGAATGTGCAGGTCTCCAGACGGGCTTAGGGACTGCAATGGCCAGGTGGTCACTATGCAAAGGTGGCCGCTAATATAGGTTTGACTGTACTAATAGAACTTACAAATTTAAAAGTGTCCCTCTGTTTATTTCAGGGCCCACCAATGCGGTACAGTGAGAAAAGGGGTATAGAACCTGGTACCCTGTGGGGTCCCCCTGTTTCAGGCCCCCCCATGCGGTAACAGTGAAAAAAGGGGTAATAAAACTGTTAACCCGGGGGGTCTCCCCTGTTTTCAGGGCC
>NC_049993.1:1110795-1141622 GCF_000003815.2 Branchiostoma floridae | reverse complement strand
GGTACAGTGAGAAAGGTGTATAGACCTGTTACCTGTGTGTTCCTATGTTACAGGCCCACCATGCGGTACAGTGAGAAAGGTGTATAGAACTGTTACCTGTGTGTTCCTCTGTTTCAGGCACACCATGCGGTACAGTGAGAAAGAGCTCCTCAGCCTGGCCCTGCAGACACCAGACAGAGAAGGCAAGATTCTGCACCGGATGTCAGGCACCAAGGCAAGACTTGAAGGTACATCCAACCCGTCTTTCTAATCAGATTTATCATAGTACATGGATATATAATTTTGTAGGGGTGGGTACCGGTACAGAAAATGCAGGTCCAGGTATGGTTCAGGTCCAGAGGATCAGGTCCAAACCTGGACCTGATTCAGTGTATAAGAACTTGTGACTGGACAATACTCAAAACAATGGTCCATTTCGCTACCAAGAAATCTGTTTTGTGGAGTATTCAACTCCCACTGGCGTTTTAAAATCCTACAAGGCTAACTGTCTCAGAGTCTGTGCTATTGACTGTAAAACTTGGTACTAGACTCTACTCTACTTTGCTCTTGTTCTTTTCCTCGGCCGGTAATCCCTGAAACATGTGAATGCCTGATCGTATAATCTGTTCATTTTCCAATAGGTCCAACATCCGAATTTTTTCAGGTCCGTTTTTTCTGGATTGGTCCAATAAGAAAAACAGGTTTTGTACTTGTGCACCATACCGGTACCTACCCCTAGTATTTAGCATATGATTCTATCTTATGGATGTGACATCTGTGCATGCATCAATTTCCATAAATTTCCAAAGAAAAGTACAAGTAGCAGCAAAATTAGTAGACAAAGTCAAAAGAACAAAAATGAAGAATCTATTGTTCACTCTTGGCCAGGCCGATGTCATTAGTCAAATGTCATTATATAGGATCTTTTCCTTAAAATTTGCACTAGATGCCCTTACACTGGTGAGCAGATCCTCTGACAAGCATGAAATTCTGATTGACCAGGAATACCACTAGGTCATTTGTGACAGTAATTTTGTCCCTCAGCATGCTCCTAGCCAGGGGAGGTTCAGAAGAACCCCCCACACGCTGAAAGGTCTGCTTTTTTACTCTTGAAGGTCCACTTTTTCATGTCCACGATTTTTTTGAAAGGCATGACTGGTTTGCATTTTTCACTGATAGACGTTTCATTCCATTTTAGTGAGTCTATCAGCAAAATTTAACCCAGAAAGTGCAGGAAAAGGCTTTTCAGAGGGTACAGATTTCAAAATTTCCTAGGACCTCCATTGCGACGCCTCGCGCCTTGGGGTCCGACATGGTGAAAATATGTCGGGGGAGTCGGCCTCAAAGAGTTACACCAAAAGCCTTGTGTATTTTTAATAGAAATTGCATTAAACTGAGCTAGTCAAAATGCAGGAAATGCATAAAAATGTAAGCAGTATGTAAGTATGAGGGGTGATCAATAAGTTCTCGGCCTCACCCAGAAATAATAGACACAACTCAGATTTCGAAGCATAGATGTCAAGTATAAAGTCTTTGCTGAACGTATACCAAAATTCATATTATTATTGTGATCATTACTTCGCAGGCGACACCCAGTAACGTCAGGTAAGAGAGAAGGAAAACATTTGGACAATTGAGCTTCGACCTGAGGTGTGCGGGTCAACTTGCACTGCTGGAAGTGAAATGCCTACGCCTTTCTACTTGAAATAGGAAGAGAATCATGATCAAACATTTTGACAATGTCTTCAAAGAACTTACGGCATGGGAACTTGACCCACACATGTCTGATCACAGTTCACCCTTGTTTTGCTCATTGTCTCTCGCCACTACCTACTGTCTGATTTTCAAAAATACGTTGCCTGGAAAGTAATGACTGCAATGCATGCTTTTAGCCAGGCATGCGTCAAGGAGTCATCTGGACTCCCTTTTCTTAGAATAACAAGAAATTTGATGCCCCTGGACTCCCTATACTGGGGAAAAATTGTCTGACAAGCATGAAATTCTGATTGACCAGGGATGCTCTACTTCTACTGTGACCTCTGGAACAGTATTTTTGCCTCTTGGGATACCTTAGAATGCAATTCGGATGCCCCCGGACCCCCCTACAATAGTCACTTACCGCGACTCACCAATAAGTTTGGACTCCCTGTTATAAAATCCTAGCTAAAAGCCTGCTGGAATGATTTGAAATTTGAAGGATATTGACAAAATGCTTCATACTACAAAGTTGTGCCACGAAATCTGAGTTCTGCTTATTATTTCTGTGTGAGACCGAGACTTTATTGATCTCCCCCTCATATATCCTGGTTGTGTACAAGAATTCTCCTATATCCTATGTCATTGTTCCCATGTCATGGTTTCATGTGTTGGGTCTTTGTCTCTGCAGGTTACAAGGACAGGCTCATCAGACTCAAGGCCAACTTTCTCTTCTTGTTCAAGACAAATGAACAAGGTCAGATTCTGGAGGTAAGTTCTTCTTAACAAATGTGCCTTCTTTACAAATGTAAGTAACAGTTTATGTTCCTTGCCAGCACAAGCTTAGGCCACACCGATTTAATTTCTTGGTTCACGGATTCGCTCGCTCCTATTTTTTGGAAGAAAAAAATAAAAATAAAAATTACCACTCAGCAAATTTTCACCATCAATGAAACCTTTCACCAACTTTCTGGTGCAGCAAATTGGCCTTTATATTATAAGCTCCTTAAAGTGTGGGTACAGGTGCTGTTACTGTACAAAAATAGTGTTTTTGTACTTTTTTCAAGCTGAAAACTTTTTTTCTTTATGTTTTGGATTAGCCGTTACCTTTTCCCCAACCATTTTACAATTTTCATTTTTATTTTTATTTCACCCTCTCGCTCCATATTTTTAATGAAAAAATCCGTGAACCAAGAAATTAAATTGGTGTGGCCTTAAGTAGCCCACGAAAAAAGATAGGATAGGTAGTAGGGGTGGGTACTGGTACAGTGTACCGGTACAAAACCATTTTTCTTATTGGACCGGTCTGGAAAAACTGGACCTGAAAAAAATTGATGGACCGGATGTTGGCCCTATTGGAAAATGAACATATTTTGGGGCAAGGAAAATAACAAGAGCGAAGTAGAGTAGAGACTATTGACTTATTGTCATTTCTACCAAGTTCTACAGTCAATCGTACAGAGACAGCCTTGTAAGATTTTGAAATGCCAGTGGGAGTCAAATACAGAAAATAGATTACTTTGTTTCGAAATGGACCATTGTTTTGAGTGTTCGTCCATTCACAAGTTTTCACATACTGAAGCAGATCCAGGTTCAGGTCTGGACCTGGACCTGAATTTTCTGTACCGGTACCCACCCCTAGTAGATAGGTATTTGCTAGGGTTGGTTAGGTAACTGGAACAGCAATTTTTTCTTAGGCCCTATATAATAGAAGTAGACTTGTATGTAACCATCTCCATTCAGGGTCGGTACTGGTACTGAAATTCAGGTCCAGGTCCGGTTCAGGTCTAGAGGATCAGGTCTAGGTCCGAACCTGAACCTGGACCTGATTGTGAAAACTTGAGAATGGCCGATACTCAAACAATGGTCCTTTTCGCTACAAAGGAATCTGTATGGTTGAGCATCTGACTCCCACTGACATTTTAAAATCCTATCTTCACCTAAACAAGGCCCAAACTTCCTCTGTACATTTGACTGTTGTAACTTGGTAGAAATGACTTTAAACTCTACTCTACTTTGTCATTTTCTTCGACTGGTAAGCCCCAAAATGTGTGGATCAGTGTAAAATCTGGTCCACTGTTATTTTTCAGATCCATGTTTTTTTAGACCGATCCAACAAGAGAAAAACCCATCGTTCCTATACTCCGTTATGCTTCTTAGAAGATTTTGACAAAATTACCCCTGCAGTTCCAGAGAAAGCCGCAAACATACATCACTTCTTCCTTACATCACAAGCTATCTGCCACCAAAAAATCAAGACCATAGCAAGTCCAGGTCAAAAGATACTAAAAATCAAAGTTCTGCTGCAGTACCAAGGTCACACACCAGGGGGCCCAAAATCGACCCTGACCAACATCTACCCACATACCAAATATCATTGTAATCCATGAAGAGGTTCTTTAGTTATGCTGACCACAAATATTCGGGAACACAAACACACAGACAGGCAAAAACACAGACACACAGACAGACACAAAGACACACCAAAAACTATACCTCTATTCATGGAGGTAAAAACAGTCTCGGTCCCCACATCTCCATTTATGACCTTGTAATGTGTTGTTGTTTGTTTTGACCTTCAGCCTGTCGGAGCTGTGCTGCTGGAGAGATGTAAAATTCAGCCTGAACCAAAAGCTGACAAGGCCAATGTATTTTCTATAGGTAAGGCAGATAATATGTACCAATTCTTCATAGAGACTTAGAAAAAAGGCAATGCTTCAGACAACTGTCCAGTGTTGTCAGTAGGTAGTACAGAAATATTCTGTTCAGTTACATGTAAAGTAGTAGTGTCCACTATTTGATTATACTGCTGCTGGGATCTCTGACTTAGAGACCTTATGTATGTGGTAAGGGATTGTTTTACATACAAGTTCAAAGGACTGGAACTACACTTCTAAACAGTTCCAACAGAACCTTCAGATCGTGAAATTTTGTGAAAAAACAACAGTGTTGTTTATGTTTTTATAACTGAGTTTTTGTGTGTACTGCTGACTGTATATAGTAATTTGCACATTTTCATGACATGTAAGTGTACATTTTCCTATTGCATATAAAATTTGGAGCCTGATTGAATCTCGCTTATAGCAGCCTGCCCAACATCCGCCGGCCTCCTCTGCGGGGAGGGGTCAGTGAGTTACAGCCCCGGATAGCAGAGTTTGTGTTATACAGACTATAAGATTTGTAAATGTGAAATGTGAAATGTAAGCCCTTACGTTACTAAGCTGAACATAAGCACTGAAATGAATCTTCTTTGTCTACTTAGCTCTCCAGGACGACCCAGAGTGCAAGTATTATTTTGCCTGCAGATCGTTTGAAGAGTGCACTGACTGGTTAACTGCACTAAGAAATGCCAGGTACATCAGTGCTATATACTATAAGGCCCATTTCACACTTGAGCATATTTAAATTCATATATGTTTTGTATTATCATTATCTTGGCTTAATGCTAGTTCACCTTTATCCGTGGGGTAACCTTTATCCGTTGTATTAAACACCAAGATTTTTCTGGATTTTGCTACAGTCAACTGACGGTGGTCTCAAACTGCATTATATTGAAAATAGAATGCAATTTGAAAGCGCCGTCCATCAACCTGATATCCCTAGATATCCTATTTTTAAGTACAATGGATATAGGTTACCCCACGAATAAAGGTGTTCTAGTGTTAAGTACAGTTTAAGGTGGAGGAAATTCTTTTTCGATTAGATACCCAGGCTGCACAATGGTGGGTCAAAGTAATGGCTTCTTCCTCGCAAACTTTGCATAAGCCAAAAATTGTCAATACACAAATCATACAGACTTGAAGATATGCACAAGTGTGAACAGTATTGTTTCTTGGACAGTCTGCATGACTTGTGTATACACCTTCAGCCATAGTTTTGGGTAAGTCAAATTGTTCTGTGCATATGTTGGCTTTATTACTGTAAGTTCAAGAAAAGAACAAGAGCAAAGTAGAGGAAAGTTGATAATCATTTTTACCAAGCTCCTACAGTCAAACTTGGTCTAAAACAGAAGCACTTAGTGTTGTTTACATGAAGATGGAATCTTAAAACGCCATTGGACGTCGGTAGATATTCCAACAAACAGAATCCTCTATAGCAAAATTGACCATTGTTTTGAGTATCACCCATTCATAAGTTTTGACAGATAACTAGGTCCAGAATCAGGACCTGGACCTTATCCTCTGGACCTAAACTGAACCTGTACCTGAAGTTTCTGCACTGGTACCCACCCCTTGTCTTGAAGTGCTATCAGTGGTAGAACTGGAACCAATATACATCCCACAATACATATCCCTAATCTCCAAGCAGATCCTACGGTAGCATAAGATAGTATCAAAAGCTGGCAGAGGAGTGAAGCTGACTTAGGAGTGTGTTTTGCTACCGCTAAATGGCAAATGGACAGCTCTTGGCTGACTATCTCCTGGTCAGTTTGGTACTACACCATGTATCTTATGCCATTGTAGGATCTGCTTGGAGATTAACATATCCCAGTTAGACGACTATGACCCACAAGCATGTGGACTTGTCACATTTCCTTTGAAAATACAATTTTCATTGGTACAAATTATAAACACTCAGTATATTTTCTTGAATTGATTTGCCAACAGTCTAAAGTAGTCCATGACACCGTCTAATTAGTATACACAGTAGTTAAGACAATGGTAAAGTAAACACAATGTTAATAGATATTGTTTTTGTCATCATCATGATCATCATTGGTCCGCTGCAGAGCAGAGGACTGCAAGCTTTCTGCAAGTTTTTGTACTAATTTTCAACGAATCATTTTCTTTACTTTCCAATGTTTTTTTGTACATACAGCATCAATCAATACTATTTTCAGAAAAACATGTGCAGTTTGGTGAAGTTTCAAAGGCACCAGGTTTGATTTAAATATTTGTGTGAATGGCCCGCCATGTGTTTATCACACAATTTAAGAAGTTGAACGGGAGTGACGAAAATCAGACAGTCTCATGGACTACTTTAGAACTTGACAATTCAAGGAAAGAAATAATATACTGGCTGCTAAATTTTTAAAAGCAGTATGTGACAAGTCCATCTAGGATGTGTGTGGAGTGTGTATTGGTGAATGCTGAGAATCAGATACTGTAAATGCAGAAATGTTCGCGGTGGATTAATGTTCGCGGTTTTCGCGGTGACCACTTCACCGCGAACTTAAAACCACCGCGAACATTTTTTTATTATGGTATTAGATTGAGGTCTATGGTGTTACCGCGAACTTAAATCCACCGCGAAAAGTCCCTTTCCCCGCTACCGCGAAATTAAATCCCCGCGAACTTTAATGCATTTACAGTAATACCACCTAAAAGTGTTACCGACTGACAGATTGACTCTATTGCAGCTATGAGAACATGAGGTCCAACATCATGCTTCTCCAGAGCAAGTTATCCAGACATACAGGACAGCAGAGACTCCAGCATAGCCACATCCCAGCAGCTGGACAATGAATTTGTGTCATTATCAGTTATCAGTTATTATCCTGTTCTAGTTTACTACTCTGCTGACGTCCCTTCAAATAGACTGGCACCTTATTTTGCCTTTCAACCGCAGACTGAGGACGAAGTTTGACACATTTTCGTTGGGTAGTAGTGCAATATGGCTTCACTTCGTCCCGCATGTATAGCAATGCAACAAGAATGTTGGGTTATTTCATGTGCAGAGGTTTAACAATAAGACTTGCATCTGAAGCTTCCAAATGAACGGGGCCAATGGCTTCATGTTACCATCCAAAATGACGAATGCAATCCCTCACAACATTTCCGAGCTGAGGCCGGTCGTAGATCTTGCTAGGATGAAACTCTAGTCCACGGATTCATAGGGTTTGATCCAGATGACCTTAGCAATGAGGTTGCATTTCTGTTTGCACCAGGAGGTACACTTTAATATCCTACTATGTATGTAAAAGCCCTGAATGGTTGATGAGGTGACGATATAGTTTCATAGTTTCAGGTATTTGTAAAATACATACCAAAAATGATCAATGAGGCAAGGCCAACATTTAGATGGGGGGGGGGGCAGTCAATTTTGTAGGGAAGTGGTAAGAGGAGTTGGAATAGTATGGATGCAAATGTACTTTGGTCTTCCTCAGAAAGTGCTTTTGAAAAAAACCCCAGGCATTTTGGCCAGTTTATCAAATATTTCAGTTGCTACAAACATTTAGATAGTTTCATTTATTTGTTTCATGGTACAACAGTATGTAAAATTAAAAAAAGGCCCAATTATTGCCCAATTTCTTCGAAATGTCATTGCTTGCCCAATTTTTTTGCTTAATAAGGTGGAAGAAAATAATGTCGGGAAGTCAATTTCCCCAAAATTGTGCATGTGTGGTACATGCAATCCTTCTGATTAGGGCATGACAATAATGTTTGAATGGGATTGAAAACATGATGTCAGTGCAAGGGGCGTAACAGACCAGTCAAGCTTTTAAACTTTAAACCTCAGATTACCACCATAGATAGTTAAGACATACAAATGTACATGTATAACAAAGAAAGGTTTGAAGTAAGCTACATTGAAAACTTTAAGATACTTCCGCTATTGTGCAAGTTAGTAGATGAAATAAGCAGTGTCAAGTTACATATTATGAAATACACCTTTCATGACACTTCCAAGTAGCCTGGGTACCATCCGGAAAGCAGTTCGCTCCGGCGTTCATTATCTACTATATACAGTTGCTTCTAGCTCTGACGTTCATTATACACTATATACAGTCGCTTCTCTGTGTTTCCGTCTGGGAACGCGGACCATCTTAACGTCTGGAATTGTCCAAATTTTGGAAGCAGAAGCTGATTGGTCCCCACATATGAGCAAATTATGGAATATGTTCAAGTGCTCGTTCGAACAGGAGTTCCAACACAGGATAAGCCTTCCGTCTGCTTGCGGAAGGTCTGTTGTCATCAAAGGAGTGCTCTAGAACCTATTCCTTGATTCGCTGACATGAACTGATGTTAGCACCAAATGGTTTGAATGCGCAAGTCTCCAGATGGATAGCATAAGCAAACTACTATCCAGATGGTACCCAGGCTAACTTCCAAGTGCTTCAGGAATCTATTCTGTAATGTTGCTGGATGCAAACCCACGTCACTGCTATGTATAAAGGAGAGTCATGACTAAGGATCATGTGTGTTATGTCATTCTTTATTGCTCATGAGAACTGGCTTTCTAATGTGGTGCTACAGTTCTAGGAATGACGTTAAACTATACAACATGATGGTTTATACAAGTAACATTTCTTCTATTCTGAGAGATTTTGTATCTAGTGGTAGGCACTTTTACCATGCCATAGTCAACACTATAGTCTAGCATATGCTCATTAGAGATAGAGAAGGGCCGATTCAAAATGTTACATATCCACAAGGTCTGGTGCTAATACAGGGCTCGAAATACCCTTTTCTGCGTACCTGCACTGGTGCAGGTAACATTGAAAATTACCTGCACCAGACAAATTATACCTGCACCACTCTGAATTTAGGAAGTATGGATCATACTAAAAAAAGTGTTCAGGAACCATTGCTATTTTTTCTTTTATACTTTCTAGGCGGTAACAATCAATGCAGCTAATAACAATCCACATACACCTACATCATAGGACATTTATGTATAAAACCCAGTACATGGACCAGTGCAGGTAGACACCAGAAATACCTGCACAGCTCCAATTTTACCTGCACTACCCTGCATATGCAGGTGGTATTTCGAGCCCTGTAATAATAAGTGCAGCAAAAGTACATCTATTTGTCAATGTCCCCAATATGAATTAGAAAAAAATAGTCCCATAGCCTACCACGACTGAGGACGAAGCTTTTCCGTTAGCTTAGTATAAATGCTGTGTGAATTTTAGCCAAACACACTGGAAACTCCGTCATATGGCAGACCGCCGACTTTACATCACCACCCAAAAGAACAAGAAACATTCATGCCTTCAAATAACAGAGTTACAAGCCTAGGATTGATTTGTTCAAAAATTCGTAATTTCCCAGAACTATCGTGGAGTGGAATTTGTTATCACCAAGTACAGTAGGGGGGCATCTTCTCTGGGTAATTTTAAAGAACGCTTGCAGATAGATGTGCAAAAGTCAGGTGTGACGGGTCGTTCGGTGTAATATAACCAGCTGCTGCCGCGCCGTGTGCCTACGAAGCTGGTGTGTTTCGCCGAACGGCGGTTATACCCGCTATAAAGATACAGATACAGAAAAATGACGAAGGCAACCCCTTACAACATATCGAGCTTCAGAGAATTTGATTCAGATGGCCGATCAGTGGGCGTTACACCATTACGATAAGATCTTTATTTGGTCATTTGCAGTTATAATTGAATTGTATCCAAATTACGGCAAATGAGACTGCGTTTTAGAGGTCATTGCTGGAGGAAAAAGGACGAGGTAGTACACAAACTGCAGCTGCTACTGTGGAATCTGAATCGCTGAAGACAGCGGTTCGGACCTGCAGCAACTTCCCGCAGCAATGGATGACAAAGAGGGGTGGAGGAAACTAGTAATGTGGAGACTGAGCGAGCTCGCCGGAGTCAGATTCTCGTCAGAAGTAGCGCTATAAATGTCGATATCTTAAAATGATACTAAATATAATGCGAGAACTCAGAGACTGAGACGTCGGCAAAGAAACAAACATGCATGTACGCTGTTCTCGGTCAGTTATTAGAAAATATTATACGCTCTATCGTAGGCTCTGAAGTATGGAAAGCAACTGTCACTGAACGTGTGTCTACAAAGTCTGGTTGTACAGTGATGTAACGTTACCCGCTTTTTCACGAGGATGCGACGGCGTTCGCGTCGCTCTCTCTGCAAACAAATCTCTTTTACGCTTTCAAGTTTGCATTTTGTCAGTCACACTTTAACATTCTGTATGATATACACAAGATGGAATATCGTAGGTTTCACATACATCCGCTTTATATGTTAGTCGTCACGGTGTGGGCGCAGCGAGATCGTTGGAAAGGGGGCCTTAATAGAGCACAACTCGCCGTACGTGCGCAACTACGTTGTGTCTACGCGTCAAAACGTGCGAAAATTGCTTTCTTTGGTTAACCAGGCCGCACAACTTTGTATGCAGTAAAAAAAAGTAAATAACTTTTCCCTTGCAAACTTTACGTAAGCCAAGCAATGTCAATACGCAACTTATACGCGCATTAATATACACATAAGACCAAAGGTCTGTAGAATGTAAAACGTACACACATACACATAAGTGTAAACGGGCCATTACAAGAAGCTTATTTACTTGTAGTTGATCGACGCACAATGGTCTACAAGCGCCACCTGGCGGATAGTAAACCAAAAGCAGCAGCAATATGCTGATGACCTTTATGCACACAGGATGTTTTTCTTATATAACTGATAGAATTTTAGGACTCATTTTCCAATTCTTTGTATATTCATCATCGCCAGAAGGATTTTCTTATATTACAATAAAGCTAAGGGCACAACCCGCCGTACGTGCAAATACGTGCTGTCTACGTGCCAAACGTGGGCAATCTTTTGGGATCCGTAAGTGATAAGTGCCGCCTCCGTACGAACTTGTAGGGAATCTGACGGATTTTGGAGCACGCAGACACGCCGTAGAACTTTACTTGCAGGCAAAACTTTGTGTGCCACCGGGCTGCGGATTCGCCCCCCGTATGTGCCAGTACGGGCGACGTGCCTGCCCTGTACAGCCTGAACGTTTTCAGAACTACGTGGTTGACGTGGCCTCCCAAAAAACGTACGGACAAATTGCACGTACGGCGGGTTGTGCCCTTAGCTTAAGTTTTGCACTGAAAATACACAATGTATAAACTATGGAAATTTGGGCATCATTTGCATAATAAATCAATCAATTTGACTTTTTCACGCTGCAAATCCCATGAAAATCCGATAACATTGCAGATAATTCAAGCAAAGGTAAGCTTTTTTGTTCTAATTAAAAAAAAAGTTTTTGATGGTCTTCATATTTCGATTTGCATCCAATCTTTTACCCCAAATCGATTTTCATCATAACCATGTGATATGCATAATTTTCTTTAAAAACGTACATTATAACAGTGATATACCTCTGATACCACTGACACTGCCTACACAAATGACACAGAGAGAGAAACTGAGAGAAACATTCTCCATTTTCCCGACAATGTTGGCTCTCTACTTTTTTTTTCCTTCATCGAACTCAATACTATATCGCCTGCATTGTAGTTATTATTGGACCACGGGGACGACTTCTGCATTTTCGCGAAAATGTTGCCTTTCTAGTTTTATTTATAAAACGTACAATATAACAGTGAAAAGGTGAAAAACACGTATTTTGCAATGTTCCAGACATAAGTTCGTTTATAAAACGTACAATATAACAGTGAAAGGGGGGAAAACACGTATTTTGCAATGTTCCCAACATAAGTTTGTTTTGAAACGTACAATATATCAGGGAAAAGATGAAAACCACGTATTTTGCAATGTTCCCAACACATTGCTGACTGCCAATCTCTCACCATGGCAACAGTGATGCGATTTCGTGGACCAATCAACGTTTTGCCCGCCCCCATTTTTTTCGGCTTGATGATTTTGTTATATTTGCGTCTGACATCTCGGCGAAGTTATTACCAGGGCGGCCATATCAAAGCAGGATGTGATTTTCTTCTGGCTTATTGTCAGACGGGACCAACTGTGGTCCTTCATACACGCGTTTTTACCTGGTCCTCAGCCTACCTGAGGTGGGGCCTCGGACCTACATCATGAGGAGCAGTCACATTGGCTACGTTTTATACATCCTGGGCGTAAGTTATTCCCGTTATTTTGTCGTTTCAATCCTTCTTCTTAGCTACTAGTATATTTATCAAACCCATATGTGTTTTCACAAAGGTGTTTTTAACTAGCCGCGGTGCCCGCTTCTTTCTAGGCGAGGCCAGCATTGTACGCCGTCATTTGGTGAATGTAGACTTCCATCAAACATTTTTGTGTGCGTTGGCGTCTGTATGAAGACTGTAGATTATTTTCTGGTCAGTGCATGTCTGACTTAACGCTGGACAACCGCACTGTTTTGTAACGGGTCATGATTCGCATTAGAGCAGTGTATGTTTGAAAACGTCATCATCTAGATAACTCCACATTTTGAGACCCTGTTTCAACAATGGGCGATTTGTTGCGTCTTTTTTTTTTGCAAACGTGTAAAAAAAGTCATGGTTATTAATGAGTAAACATGCAATTATGTCTGGGGTGCCACCGGTTGGAATTCCTGCCGGCACGTACATTCGGCTCTTGGAGACAAAGCGTTGTTTTTCTTGGAGGAGATCGTTATATCTTTCTGCCAAAGTGACTAGAAAATGTTTTTTGTAACACAATTGGCAGTCCGAGCGTACCTACATACACGATTATGATAAGAAAACATAGTAGTACACAGCACAACAATACCGATCAACGTACGACGCAATTGCTTTTTAAAGGATCCTTAAAAAAATTTAGACTCGATCACTGAAAATTTGCCATTTCATTTGTCCTCCACTGTAATGAGCCTGTCGCTGGACATTTCGCTCCAGTAATAACACGCTGTATAACCGTTAGGTGGGAGTTTGGTCTTCATTCTAGCACAGCTACGAGAGGAGTTTGGTGCGAAAGCACTGCATGCGCAGTTTCGCAAAGCACAGTCTCATGTACATGTAGTTTACACGTCGTGAAATTTCTCATTCAAACTGCGACTAGGGGTTGTCGTATTCATTCTATAAATTCACTGTTCAAACATATATTTATAATTTATTCTATAAATTCACTGTTCAAACTGGCTATGAGAAAGCTCAGCAGTCTTGGAAAGCACAGTTTCATGTAGCTTACAAGTCGTAGAAATTCTCATTCAATCAAACTGACTATGAGTTGTTATATTCTGTCTATAAATTCCCTGTTATAGAATGAAGTCTTCAATTCCGGAGTGAAAGCAATAGAGCCTCGCGGGCACTCCCCCGCACGTAATGAACGTATGATTGCTTGATTAGCGTCCCCCCCGTTACTTTGATGATTGGTGTTTACACTAACCGCGCCCCGGGAGGCCGGCAACGTCTCCAGAACGTAAGACGCAACCTAAGTAATCAGGCTTACCTCTTTAACCTGTCAAAATCTCATCTATGCGCGTACCTCCTACGTACTTCGCACGTATGCGGTCTTTTTGTTTGTACAACGTATCAATAGTATCCCGGGAAATATTTCTCTTATAATAATCCATTTAGCAAATTTCAAAGGCACTTACATGTAGAGCACTTCGAAAAACCAAGGAGTTTTTGTCAAGACCTCTTGATAAAAATATGAATCACAGAACTATAAGCTTTATAGGACACGAAATGTAGTTCATATTCATATTGAAAGAAAGGAAGGCAGACTTTCGCGGTTGAAATAAAGAGACTTCATGCTCCGTTGCACAGGTGTAAGCCGACAGCTATAGGCTCGGGTCCAACAAACTGGAAATATGTCTGTGTTGCCATGTCTAATTATCGCATCCACTAGGTACGAAGCTACGGCATCGTTTCGTGACTGGAATAGTGAATAGAATCGACAAAGATTGTGCAAAATTGCGTAGCCTCTTTCGCAGCCTTTTGGGAGCACAGGCGTTTATATTGAGATTATCGAATCAATCTATCATAGAATACTTGGGGCATTTCATTTTCAACTGTCTTGAAATAAGAAGTCAAACCTCATAATAGTTACATAATACCCTATTCTGTACCGTATGTACATTCATCCACTTAATATTTGTATGTTAGAATTTAGATTCTCTATGTGTTTAGATCAAATTCATTCATTTCATGTATCTAGTCTTTCTTCACTTGTAATTAGTCCCATGGGCATGAATGTGCAATAAAATATTATTATATTTTTGGGAGTGCTGATTCGCGATTTTCAACGTACATGTATATTAGCCAGGCTTTCATGCCGGGAACTTAGGCCTACGTCACATTTCCAAACCGGGGCCCGGCCGGGCAGTTTTCAGGAACGACAAACATGATATAAAAGACAGAAAACTACACAAGACGTAAAGAGAGTAGTTGTGGACATCATTTGTATATGCTTTTTCGTATACATTTCAATTTTCCGTTTCCAAAAAAACAGCTCGGCCGGGCTCCGGTTTGAAAAAGGGACGTTAGCCGGTTTGGACAGGTTTGGACAGGTCTTGTCTGGGCATAAAAACCTGACCTGATGTTGAAAAACGTGAATCAGCCCACCAACACACAAAGAAAAAAAGAAATAAGAAAGGCAACATTATATTCTAGAGAAAATACATAATGTTTTGCCGTATCCTTTTGTCGAACTACTCGCACATGATACTACACCATACTTTAGACTCGCCCTGTAAAATTGTGCACGAGAAAAACATGTGCACATACTTGCAATAACAGCTAATATCTGATCTAAGCTATGACTTGTCACAAGCGGAAGTAAGGAGAAAAAGAAAGAAAGAAAGAAAGAAAGAAAGAAAGAAAGAAAGAAAGAAAGAAAGAAAGAAAGAAAGAAAGAAAGAAAGAAAGAAAGAAAGAAAAAGAACAGACCAGAAAAAACAGTATGTTTCTCTCTACCAGGGGAACATATGAAATGAACGCCAGCGCTCCAAGAAGGCTGCGAAGAAGGCTAAGAATTGCGCAGGTGGTAAAAGTGAGGGGCGATCAGTGCGGGTCTGTGAGGGGAGTGCCAGATGAGATTATACCTGTGTGTGCAGTGTGCCGCCATCCCCTATCATCATCAGCTATGATGTTTCTGTACTTCCTTTGGTTGTTCCACCTCTCATCTAGCCGCCAACCTCTGCCTCAGAGATGGATAATATAATGTTTTATTGCCCATTCCCATTGGGCTAATTGCAAGTGAAGAAAGACTAGATACGTGAAATGAATGAATGTGGTCTGAATACATGAAGATAATCTAAATTCTAACATACAAATATTACGTGGATGAATGTACATACGGTACAGAATAGGGTACTAAATCTACGTAACTATCACGGGGTTTGACTTCTTCTTTGAAGACAGTTGAAAATGAAATGCCCCATGTATTCTATAATAGATTGATTCGGTGATCTTAGTAGGAAGAGAATCTTTTGTGGCGTTTTTAACAATATAAATGTTGATATGATTTCGGACACTCTTTCAAATAGTCTTTTTCTTTCGGCATCGAATTGGGGACATTCACAAATAAAATTTGTTTCATTTTCCACTGCATTCGCTATGCAGTGCTTACAAATTCTTTCTTGAACAGGTAGCTTTTTGTATCTTCCTTTCTCTATTTCTAACGGGTGCGAACTAATTCGTAACTTACATATTGCTGAGCGGTATTAAAAAAATAATAGAACGGTTGTAGGAGAAAACAGTCTTTTATGTATCCACATAATACAAAAAATAAGTAGAAACACCAATATTCCCCACTTGATTTAATACAGATATTAGCGATCGAACTATGTTAGGCTTTCTTGTTTAGGAAGTATAGAAATGTGAAATGTTTTATTGCAAATTCATGCCCCTGGAGCTAATTGCAAGTGAACAAAATCAAATACATTGAGTGATTGAAAATGGGTAAATAACTTCTAACATACAAAGATTAACTGATTGTATGTACATACAGAATATCGAGTACGATTCTAAAACCTACATTACTATTTGACTTCTTTTTTGAAAACAGTTGAAAATGAACTGTCCCACATTTTCTATGATAGATTGATTCGATGATCTTAGCAGAAGTCTTTTGTGTGTATGGAGGCGAGAACGCCGATCAGTAATTGCTCGAATAGCCTTGGGATTTTACCAGAAGTCCTTATTTAGGGACGCAGCTGCAGTTCATTTTCATTTCAAGTAGTATTTCAAGATGTATTATGTATTTTTGATTTCCACGGTAGAGAAAAACATATTGTTTTTGTTGGTGCGTCATTTTTCTTTTTCTTCACCCTACTGTAGCCAATCAGAGGTCATGTTTAATTTCAGCTGTTATTGTAAATAAGAGCATTTGTTTACACAATACCATAGGACGGGCCTAATGGTGTAGTATTACTATTCCTGACAATGAGAAATCAATCCTACTATTAAAATCAAAGAACCCACACATTATAAAAGAAGTGGATAAATTCGTCTTCCACTGCCTAAAAAGAAGAAGTCAAACCCAACAAAACCAGTATAATGTACACTTCAGCAAGGGCTCGGTAGTCTGATTGATCGATTGATTTTGTCGTCTTTTATTAATCTTAGTCTGCTGTAAATATTGTATTTTTATGTCGGGGCGAGGGCCAGCAAAGGTGTCACCACCTGTTCCCCCGCCCCTTCCACTTCTGTGGTGAATTTCGATAAACAAATAAACAAGTAGCACAGCATAGTCATAGAATGTAGTTCCTAGCACCTTTGTATTTTCCTTATTTTACATGTTGTACCTGCAATTAGCCCTCGGGCAAGAATTTGCAATAAACAATAGTATTGTATGCGAGTAGCTTGACTAAAGACTACAGGAAAACAATCCGAGAAAACGCTGTCTTTCTAGTTCTGCTTTGTAGTTTGTAGTCACCATACGAAAGGCGTTGTACCTTGTGTTTGTCAACAAAACATCTAATATGCAAACAATTATTTCCCATTGCGATTTCGAAATGACTGTAGTTGGTAAGCGAACTGATAT
The DNA here is from genome assembly GCF_000003815.2 of Branchiostoma floridae. Taxonomy (NCBI): domain Eukaryota; kingdom Metazoa; phylum Chordata; class Leptocardii; order Amphioxiformes; family Branchiostomatidae; genus Branchiostoma; species Branchiostoma floridae. Next base: position 1,124,316 of record NC_049993.1, on the reverse strand, counting down.
TTTGCTATGCATCTATGATTTGTTATTGTACTGTTTATTGATTTGTTATTACTCTGTTAGATAGCTTCATTCATGTTACTTGCTACCTTGCCTTATTGTTGATCATCTAATTGTTGTTATTCATTTATGTTTTGTTATCATTTGTTTCCCATTTCAATTATTTCATTCGAATTGTGTTCAGTAGTTGTTAGGAGCCTTTTTTGGCTTCTCCCTCTCTCCCGCATGGTTTTTATCTATCATTTATCTTTACTTTATGAATTTTCTTTTTATTATGTGCAAATAAAAAAAATGGAAATAAAAAAAACGGAACAAAAACAGTTTTGTGTATCTACGTCGTAAGCAAGAAGGTTTTCCTTGTTCTAACCTATCGGATAGATACGTGTAGATTGCCTCCTCATATTCCTGCGGGTCGAATGATGTGTTCTATACTGATGGTAAAGGTACCGCAGTCTTTTGTGAAGATATACTCTCCAAATTGTGGTTGGTCTCTGCCATAGTTTGGAAGTCTTTTTAGGCGCTTTTTCTGGTATTCCTATTTTTGTCAGGTTGTCTTTTTTGTCCACCAGCCAAACCTTAGCTAGTAGAGGCAAGCAGCAATGCCTTATAAACCTAATTACTTCAACACTGGCTATGGCTGGCGGACAAAGGGAAAACGCACTAAGGACGTCCAAAAAAAGCAACTGCCTTGATAGTATTGTGAATATACCAGTAAAAATATTTCTGTCTGCCATCGGGGTGGGGTCGGCAGTCTTCGGTAAAGAACAAAAATCTTATATGTGGACTGTATTACGTTTATTGACATACAGTATCCTTCGGATGGATTTATTTCTATGTTGGCAGGTAGTTATTGATGTTCAGCTGATGCACAGTGCTTTGGGCAGTATTTTCAGACGATCTGAAATTCGTCGCCCCAATCTTGAAGGTACTGTGGTCCAGCCATCCAAACAGTTGGTGGTCCATGTACGGTCGACTGAAGCTAATACGTACTCTCCAAGCAGAGGTTAAACCACATACAGGGAATCATACACATTTACTCATGCTACAAACACCAAAATTACTTCACGGAAATTTATGTTACGTGGACTCTCAGTGTTTCCCTTATGTTTTGTTGCTGTAAAAATTTATTTATTTTGTTTAACCATGGACCCGGATAGTGAAGCAATGCGCATATATATAGTTTGAATTCAAACACTCTCAAACGGATACTGATACGAGTAGCAAACAGTAATCCAATGGCCAAAATGTTTAAGCCACAAAGGATGTCTCAGTGTTTTTCTTTGTCCTGATGAGACCAGATTGATTCGTCCGGGAACCCTAAAGCAAATGCAAAAGTGCGAAAATTTGGAAAAAAATTGCCTTCATAATGAAATCTAAGAGGTGATGAAAGGTGGTAATTTTGGTTCTTCTTTCATATCTCCTTTGACGTTGACATTGACTTACTATGATATTAATATCGGTTCTCCGTTAGTATTTTCTTTGCAATTGCGGCAAACAATTCCTCATTTGCAGCTGTACGATTTACAGTGTGGTCGAAAACTTGATGCACGCGATGTCATCCATATAATCCAATCAACATTGACTGAATATGGAAACCGATCTTGACATTGAGGAAATAACCAATATCATGCTTTAGTTTTTTTTCCACACCCTTTCTCTGATTTCGATGATGGAGAAATTGAACTAAACGCAATGAGTTAGGTAATAACTTTATTGTATCTTAGATAACGCTTAGTGGGGTCGTTTGGCCTAACTGCAGTGCATTTGGTCCAGAACCTAGAGGTCCTGAGCTCAAATCCTGTCACACTGCTGGGAAAGGCACTTTACACGACTTTCCCTTACTCTACGTGAGCGTAAAAATGAGCACCTGACTTCGGTTAGGTAAGTAAAAAGCGGTAGAATGAGAGCGTTGAGCTCCGCCTTCCAATATCGTACATTATACACAGCACATACATAACGCTATCTTGATCCTTAGAATTGTTAGATATTTAGCAGCTCATGTATTCAAACTGTTTTGTATGTACACATTGCCACACATTGTATCCTTTTCAATTTTCGTACGATAAAGTTATTTTTTTCCACTTCTGTCACAGTCTCAGTTTGTCTGGAAAGGTGGAAGTTTCAGTCGAAGGTGTAACTAGTTATAGGCTTTCCTCTGCTATGGTAGAGAAAGCCCATGGTAGACTTTGTGCATCCTATGCTATCTACCGTTAGATTCGTTAGAGTTCAAATTTTATGAAATTTAACGTTAATGTTATAAACGCTTTGGATCTGTCCGAATACGTTGTATTGCTTATTTATTTTTAATACCTTGCGCCCTCCTGGCAAATTAAACAGACAAAGGGCTGATCTAGTTTTTTATTGTGTACTATATATGTATTCATCTTGTGTGGAATAAAGATGATTTTAACCCCTTTCCTCTGCTACGGTAGGTCCAAATGTTTTCGTTCCCGATAAACTGCTAATAAATTGTATTTCTATGCTTCGATTCCAGACGATTGTTATGGTGACAGCTGGATGGCACGACTTCGACAACAAGCCGTACGACTGTTGGCCCGCGGACGCCGATGCACAAAAACCAAATACGATAAAATGCGATGGTAAGTGCGAGTAATACGATACAACGATGTGAGCTTTCAATCGCCCTGTGAAAACTAAGATCAAAAGAAAAACAAATTACTATAGTGAAGCAATGTACTTTTGTATATATATATATATATATAATTGAAATTAAACAATCTCAATAATATTACATGATGTTGGCAATTATGGTAGGATTGCTAATAGAGCAATCGTAGGGAATTTCGCTGACGGAAACGACCCTTGACCTCACTGAGCGACATCCGCCGGCTAGGTCGGCCGGGCTCGCATTTTGCTTAACCACCATCCCACCCTTGCTGCCTTGAAATTATCCTTTCAAAGAAGGTCACCGTAGCACTACATGTATATGTACACTCACTGTATTGCTCATTGTTATAGCCAAGATCCTGGTCTTAGACCCTACATTGTTGTAATCGTCAAGACCTTGGTCTTAGGCCGTTGATGTCTTTGCACAACCTGTAAGCCTCTCATCGAGCAGAATAAAGACATCATTTGACCCCAAACCGCGTAGCTTTCTCCTTGTGTCATCTCGGAGTTATAAAATTATGAGAAATATATATATATATATATATATATATATATATCAGTTTTTAGATGCGTCTTTTGCGACTCATGTCATAGCTCCATATTTGCTTACTTTACAGTTGCCTTGTACGATTTACAAGTATGGTGGAAACATTTCTTGGAAACAGCCGAAAATTGACGCGCGTAAACGTCATCCATATAATCAAATCACTATAACCATACCATGTTGATTTCCAAGGCAACCCGATTTGCCTGCTATGATTTTATTTAGCTAACTGACTGTTTGAAGTGTTTCGCTCATCAATTCACTTACGAAGTTACGCTACCGTTGAATGTCAATGAAGTTTACCTTTATTGTACATTTCTTTCAAAGAAGCGAAGTATACTGTTCACAACAAAGGACAAAACAATGTAACGTTAAAAGTATCGTACTATAAGGTCGGCTTCTTTTCTGTTCATGGCATGCATGGTAAATGGTGAAATTGTAAGATTGTATAGACCTGTGCATTGTCAGCATTATCAGCCGCCAATCTTCACAACCGTCGTTGAGAGACAACTTTAGAGATTTCACCTTGAAACAAAAGACACTCAGCTCCAAGAGACCACATCTAGCGAAATAATTAGACGTTAAACAAGGACAACAACAACCACATGGGTGTAGCTATAACGTTAGTCAGTTTGGCAAAACGCATGGGCCTAAATTGTTTCAGGGCTTAGTTCACTACATCAAAAGTTAGGGAATCTCTACATAACGTTACATGATTTTTTTAAATAGATAATTTAACAGATAGAGCTGATATCATAGCATGAAAGTAATTTTAATCTACGATGAATCGTGTTTTGTCTCTAGCCTGTTTGAGGTACAAAATCGTTTATTTGTTCGAGATCGGAGTCCGGTTATCGATCATACAGTGTTTTTTAGTTGAAATTGGATAATCAGGCAGGAATTCCCGTCAGAGCATGTCAAAGGTCAATCTTGCTCTGGAAGCACAACTGAGGCCAACTCTACTCTCTGACACGAGGCTGCTGTTTTGTCCCTGTGAAAAAAAGCTAAAACACCAAGAAACAGCCGGAGCCGAATCTGGAGAGTTAAAGATAGAGTCCATCATGAGGTCCTGGTATGGTATACCATAGTGATCATGGTTTTGGTACTGTGAAGAGTTGTATCTTGTATATATATGAGTGTCAACAGATTCCTTTTCATATGATAGAGTGAGAAACATCTTCTATGTACTAAGGAACCATTAGCCAAATGTGTGTGTGTTTGTGTGTGTTTGTGTGTTTGTGTGTGTGTGTGTGTGTGTGCGTGCGTGTGCGTGTGTGCAGTGCACGCATGGATGTGTGTGATTTGCATTTAAAGGATCTGGTGTTTTGCAATGTATGTCATCTAGATCTACATGCAGTTTGCATTATGCAAAATCTACCTACAAAATGCGTGAACAAGGGGCTCTCCCTACTAGTTAAAATAATTAAAACGTTAAAGGAAAAGACCACGTGCAGACCAACTGTGACCATTTGATTTACATGGCGTGCACTCATATTTTGTAGATGTCGAGTTATGTTGCATAATGGTGAGTGTTGACTGATTGACAGGACTGGAGATGGCTTGGATCAAGGCTCCACCAGACAAGATCACAGCCGGACACGGCTTCAACGTGACGTGATTACTGCTGTGCTACTACACATTCACCATCTATGCTGTGGAACGGAAGATCCTGCCTCACGAGTAGGTCACAACAATTTATTACCAGTAAACATGTTACTGACATGATTACTGATGTGCTACTACACATTCACTCTCTATGCTGTGGAACGGAACATCCTGCCTCATGGGTAGGTCACAACAATTGTACAAGTTACTAACATGGTACTGACATGATTACTGCTGTGCTACTACACATTCACCATCTATGCTGTGGAACGGAAGATCCTGCCTCACGAGTAGGTCACAACAATTGTACAAGTTACTAACATGGTACTGACATGATTACTGATGTGCTACTACACATTCACTCTCTATGCTGTGGAATGGAAGATCCTGCTTCATGAGTAGGTCACAACAATTGTACAAGTTACTAACATGGTACTGACATGATTACTGATGTGCTACTACACATTCACTCTCTATGCTGTGGAACGGAAGATCCTGCCTTACGAGTAGGTCACAACAATTTTACAAGTTACTAACATGGTACTGACATGATTACTGATGTGCTACTACTACACATTCGCTCTCTATGCTGTGGAACTGAAGATCCTGCCTCATATGAGTAGGTCACAACAACAACTTCTTAGAGGGTCTGCATGGGGGGGGGGGGGGCGACAACGATTTATGTTAAATTCAGAAGAACCCCTACGTATTACGTAAATCAAGGAAGGCAATTACGGTAAATTTGGTCGCCTCGCTATGAATTACGTAGAAAAGATGGTTTTCCCTACGAGTTACGGGAAATAAAGATAGCCTGCCTACGCCATACGGAAAAGAGCATGCAGAGTGACTCTTCTTACTCTCATCAATAAAACTATCAAGTACATATTACTAACATGGTACTGACATAATTACTGACATGCTACTACAAATTCACTCGCTTTGCTGCCAGCTTCTGTTACACTTACTGTCGTCTACTGTTCCATTACTGACATCTACTGGATACAGTTACTGTGATTGGTTAGACAATCCAGCAGATATTAGTAATATTAGAGGAACAGTACTTAGAGGACAGTAGTGGACAGTAAGTGGAACAAAAGTTGATGATAAAAGATGAAGTTTGTTTATTTTGATAATTAGTAGTAGCATGTCAGTAATTGTCAGTATGATTTAAGTACTGTCAAGGCTTTAAGTAAATGAATCAAGGGATCAGTAATAAGTATGTACTCAATTCAAGAAAACTTTTAGTCATGATATTACATGATAGACAGTAAAGCTCATTTACTGAAATGTTTCTGCAATGCAACTGTCAGTTACTGTTAACAGTAACTGTTGCTTTTCAGTACTGTTAGTTTGCTGAGGGTAGTCTTTGTTTCTTTTTGAAATATTGTGGCTTGCCACTATCATTTGACAGCAATTGCACTCATTGAAGGAAAATGGTCTGACACTTCAATAAATAATTTCATCAGGTTGGTAGATCAAAGGACATAGGAATTTTCTTTTTACACAACCAGTTTTTCTCACCTGCTGACGTTTTGATGTCTGTCAGACATCTTCCTCAGAGCTTCTAACTGGAGTTCTGCTTCTCGCCGCTATATGTAGCCGATGTAGGTGGCGCTTTTGCGGCGAGAAGAACACTATCCCAAATGTGACTCAGCTTGTACCCCCCTTTGTCCCGGTTCATCACTGGGGTGTATCACTACCAAATACACTAGATCCCAGAAAAGACAAGCACAGAAAGAAGACAAGAAATCCGCATTCACGGACCATGTTGATAGGAAGAACTGTGTTATTGACTGGGAGGGGGCCAAGGTTATAGATCGAGAAGACAACAGACAGATCCGTTGGATTAAAGAAGCAGTCTGGATAAGGAAGTCCACCCCAGTGATGAACCGGGACAAAGGGGGGTACAAGCTGAGCCACATTTGGGATAGTGTTCTTCTCGCCGCAAAAGCGCCACCTACATCGGCTACATATAGCGGCAAGAAGCAGAACTCAAGTTAGAAGCTCTGAGGAAGATGTCTGACAGACATCGAAATGTCAGCAGGTGAGAAAAACTGGTTGTGTAAAAAGAAAATTCCTGTGTCCTATGGTCGGACACCGTTAGAAACTGTAATGCAGGGTTGTAGCCAGCACCTGTCCTTCCGTCCTTTGACGGAATTTTGCCACTCGGGACAGAAAAAAAACCCCTGCCCATTCTGTCCTCTGTGACGGACAAAAATCGATATGAATAGATATTAAAAAATGTCTCTCTTGTGTAATTTTTCACCAAAACAGATATCATTGAATCATGCACTACCAGAAAAATTTGAACCTCAAAATGCAGGAAATAGCATTTCAGAGGGTCTAGACTTTAAAATTTGTATGGGGAGCATGCCCCCGGAACTCTGTAGGAATTCTTCGCTGAAGTCAGCTTCATACGATTCAAAATCGAGGGGACGGAAAATGATTTCATGCTGGCTACAACTCTGCTGTAATGCATTATAAGCTTATAGAATAAGGGTCATTTGTCTTCTGTTATGTTCTGTTCACCTATTAAAGGACGGCGGCTGAGGCCAAAGACTGGTGCCATAACCACGCCTGCCCTGTCAGGGCAGAGATGAGTACAGAAGACAACTGCTGTGTGTACCACGTCAATGTCCATTCCTGTCCACAAGAAAGTGTAAGTACTTCTAGAGTCTAGTACAGAAGAAGCCGCTTAATTGCACGGCCTAATTGCCAGTGAATCTCGTGCAATTATCCGGCTGGTGCAATAATGCGAAGTTATCCAGCTGGACCGCACCAGTGTGGGATTTGGGGTTTCCATGCAGATAACAGAAGTGTGCGTTAATCCGATGTGCAATTAACTGACTTCTACTGTATTTGTTTTTAGAAAGTGACTGTGTATCCCCTGTACATATGCAGTGCTCAAAATACCCACTTGCCCACTTGAAAATGCAACCAAATTTTGCTTGTCGCAACTTGATTTTAAACCAACGTTGCACCCTGCGCAACCTGAAATTTTGCATTTGGATCACCGCTTTTCCCCCACCTACGTGCATTTATTTAGCTTTGAAAATCATATTTATTTTTCATGACATAAAACATATTACAAAGTATAAAACATAATGGTTCTTGATTCATGGTGGTTCGATTCCAGCCTTTTACATGCAGAAGAAGTTTTATTCAAGGATGGGCAATTTTCAAATTGCAAAATTTTTGTATCAGCAGGACTCATGATCATAATGGGGAGAAAATGCAACATGAGTCACATTAGTCATACATGAACAAAAATGCCCCTGCAGTTCCAGAGCAAAGTGCTATGAAGCCCAAGTTCTTTTTTTTTACATCAAAAGCTATCCTCCATACCATAATACCATACAGCATGTCCAGGACAAAGATGCAAAAACCAAATTAAAAGTTCTGCTGCAATACCAATGTTGTACACCAGGGGGTCAAAAATCTTCATTTGGTTTTAATTTAGAATGATCATCCTAAACTTTGGCTGAATGCTGCCACTATGAGAATGCTTGTGAAGCACTCTTTCCTCATACAGTTCAGGGCTCGAAATACCACCTGCATTATGCAGGTTAGTGCAGTTTACCTGCATTAAAGCTGTGCAGGTATTTCAGTATAATCTGGTGTCTACCTGCACCTATCCTGTACTGGTTCATGTACTGGGTTTTAGACATAAATGTCCTATGATGTAGGTGTATATGGATTGTTAGTAGCTGCATTGATTTTTACCACCTATTACGTATAAAAGAAAAGTAGCAATGGTTCCTCAACAATTTTAGTATGATCAATACCTCCTTAATTCAGAGTGGTGCAGGTAAAATTTGTCTGGTGCAGGTAATTTTCAATGTTACCTGTACCAGTGCAGTTATGCCGAAAAAAGCCCTGCAGTTTGTCACAACGTGTAGCCATTACCCTTAGTTTGTAGATGTAGTCTGTGATAGCTGTAGTTTTGAGTTAGCGATAGTGCTACAGTAAACTCTGGCACCTTAATCTAACAGCCAGCAGGTCGAAAGCCGCCTGAAGCTTCTGCAGACGGTTGGCAGTGCTGACGTGACAAACTGTCACGTAGAACTTCTTATAGACCTTTGTCACGCGGCGGCCATGATAGATCTAAAACGAATTCAATGAGGCAAACCAAAGACTGTCCATCAAAATTCAACCAGTTATAGCCCGCCCATTAGGAAAGCGACCAATGAGAGAATGGCATCATGTCCATCAAGTATTTGCATTATTATGTTTTTATTTTGCATCTCTTAGGGGACTATGGGATCAGTACGCGAGTCTAAATTGCTACGTATTTTGCTGCATAACACTAGTTATGATATTTATTATTTCATCTTATATTGTATGTTGAAAATTTGTGTGGTCTGAGGAAAAACTAAATGGGAGCTGATTTTAGAAATAATTTTTGTCTATTTGCCTCATTGACTTCATCTTCAATCTATCATGGCCGCCGCCTGAGAAAGGTGTATAGATATATGTATTCTATAAGTTAAAAGATCAGGTCTGTGTTCAATTTGCACTTCACTTAGTAACAGGTGCTTCCAACACAATTCATAATACAGCTGACTGTACAGTGTAATATGTGCGTGGTACTTAGACAAAGGGTTATATAGAAAACAAAACAAAAATTTTGGTTGAGGACTTGAGTTCATGGTAAAGCAGTCACTGCAAAAACCTTGAACATAACACTGTAAGTGCATTCAAGTTGGTAGGGATTTAATTTCGTGGTAGTGGGAAAAAGGACTTTTTGCAGTGGTTTGTTTTGTTAAGTAGCACCATGCACTGTAGTCTCTTACTGCCATGGAGAAATTTTGCAACTTACTTTTAAGTTCACGGTGAAAAGGCCACCGCAAAAAGCGCAAACATTAAATCACCGGGAAAGTGGCCGCATTTACAGTAATAACCCGAAATAATTTGCATTTACGTGATCTACGTTGTAAATGTTTTCTACAAATTTAATTCTACTTTATCTGTTGGATATACTAGAAAGGTTATATCTTCCCCCACTGAGCTAGACCCAGGTGGCTAATGCCCTGTAAAAACAGCCTAAAAGCTTTCATAAGCTAGTTAACCTTTCTCCATGTATATGATGCCTCCCTGCATATATGTGGTAATATGTTGCCTGGTTTTGTTATACTTTCAAAGCTGGTTTAAGGTCTTGTTTTGATTAATAGATACATTGTCTGCTTCTTTAAAGGTAATAAGTTAGGGCAGTCACATACCGGATCAGGAACTATGGGTTCTGCCCAGCCAAATACCAAAATTATAACAAAATATGGCCTTAATCTGGCTTAATTCACATCTTTTAGTTACAAAATTAACTCTTATTAAATTTCTTAATCATATCACCACATGTACAAAGTATAACATACAAATTATAAGTCAATGTTTCCAATGACAAATGCGTGTTGTGCCTGCTTACTGCAGTGCAGAATTTCGAAAAAGCTTTTGAATTTTTCTTTTAGTGCAAACAGATCAGCACATCAGGCCCTTTGGTATTTGTCGGCAGCCGCTGACTTTCAGCCTGTTGGTTTCTCGGAATATCATGGCCCTGTAACAAGATCTGCACCTAATCCATGTCTGCCTCCCACGGACCACCATAACACCTGATGCTAGTACGTGGCTGTTTACGGATTCATGGCATCTACATATTAAAGGCCTAGGAAAAAAATGTTGTGTTTCCTGTTTCAGTCCTAAAAGAAGTTAGGTTGCCTAAGGGATTATCTTTTTTTCTTGTACTTTATGTTAGAGTGGCCAAAATTCTAGAGATACGTAAATACGATATAGTTGAACGAAGTAAACTGAAATGCATGAGGACACTTGTCTTTTACCTACCTCAGAAAACCTCCCAACCGTAGACTTTTTTGGGGGTGGGCAGTGGAGTCACATAGCTTCCAGTGCCAGGTAGAATTTTTATTCAACCTGCTTCCTATTGAAGTGAAAACACTGCTTGTCCTATCTAATGAAGGATGAACGTATATATCTATTAAAGTTTGACATTGAAAGACAAGTGTCCTCATGCATTTCAGTTTACTTTGTGTCAGTAACTATACTGTAATGTATCTCTAGTTTTGGCCAGCCCAAAATAAATTACAAGAAAAAGATAATCCGTACCTACCAACCCTAATTTTTTCAGGACTGAAACAGGAAACGCAACATTTTTTCTATATGCCTAATGTGCAAAATATGTACATTTAGTACATCTGCCAGGAAACCAGCACTGAATTAAGTCAGGGTTATTACCAGGATACAGCGGAGGGGGTCTAATCTTAGCATAGCAAAGCCATGGATCTGGAAAGTGGCATTTCAAAACCGTCAGAAACACCATTTCCTGCATCATCATTCTGATCAATTTTCATATTTGATAACAGTTGGATATTAAAAGAAGTTTTAGCATCTTTGAAATCTATAGATTCTTCAAAACAATTTTTTGAACCAATCTGTTCCTGGAGATTCTTTCTAATAATCTGGAGATTTTCTAAAATATTTTTTTTCAATCGGAAGATTTTTCACGTTTTCATTTTCAATAATTCATTTTCAAATGACGCATGAAAACTCCCACTGGGGGTGATTATGGTCCATTTAGTATCAAATACAAGTTTTCACAAATTATCAAGACTTAGTGCTATCAATGTGATAATTCTGCCAGGTGAAATTAAAAAAGATTCACTCTTCACAGTGCAAAGACATCTAATAAATGCAGCATCAGTTATTCCCTAGGTGTGCATAGTGCCTTAATTTCACAATCCCAAATGGGATAGGAAAGTGCTTGAAGGAGAATAAGTCATGTTGATGATAATGGTTAACCCTATAGCTTAAGTACAGTACTACAGTTCCTCATCTTAGAAGGTTTAGAGAAAATACATGATTGCACAGCATTTAACAGGCAGTATTCTTTTATAAGAGCTTAAACAGCCCCATTTGTTGAATATCTTGCTACATGGCTTAATATGAATGAGGTTTTGAATGATGGGTATTAGAGTTGGTACATTATTAAAACACTCCAGGGAATCCCTTAGACATTCTTGACATTAAATAGAGATCCCATGTTGGAGGACTGAGCCACACCTCAAGCATTTTACTAAAAGTAGAGAACCCCCACCAATATTATAATTGTATGTGGGCCTTCCCAGTATGAGTGGTTGGAAGTCTAATAGTCGTTATAACGGACAATTACTAACCCCAACTGTGCAGTTGTTGTAATGGTGGCACCTATGTTATAGTGCTGAATGGCAGCCACTCCAGGCCCTTATGCAATTGTGTAGGCTCCTAATGCAACCCCTGACAGATTATAATCAGCATGTTGAATAACCAATAACCAACGTTGTCAGTGTGTTACAATTATTATCATATTTTCAGGACAATAGAGCAGGATTAGATTAAAAAAATCACAATGTTCTTTCGGGCAAGTACAAACCAGAACTAACTTTTCACTGGCCCATGATTTAAATGATTGATTTCTATGCATTTTACTAGCAGCAAGGAAATCTTTTTATTTTTCAGTTCATAGAAGCTCTGAACTTCAATGCTCAGGTACAGTTTGATCCTGGCCAAGTCAATGACCATAGACTTATAATAAGAAATGGCACAATCATTCTGAATTTTCTGCTAGTAGTATTTTGGGAAGAATATTAATTTGAACACACCCACCTGTAGTGGTCTAGCTTCCAGCTGTATATAGTGATATAGTGCAAAATGTTGTGTGACCCAAGGGCTACTGAAACAGAGATGGGTGCCGCCATATGCACCATCTTTTATGGGAAGGACTTTAACTTTTTTAAACTAAAATATATACTAGTAAAATGATGTCAGGCTTTGTACTTTTTGCAGTACTTGTGTAGGTTAAAACAAAAATTCAGGCTGCTACAAGAGTTGGGGAACAGATTTTTGATAAGCCAGGAGAAATTTTGCCATTTTTTTTAAAATTGAGACTAGCCTTCTAATTTAAAATCATTGTGCATTACCCCACAGCTGGACAAAGGAGAAGAGAAGATCTGTGGACCGTGGATTCCGGACGATGGAGAAATCTTCACCCACACTTTAGCCATGGCTGGACAGGCGGATGTGGTCAACTGGACCAGTCACATGACGCTGTGGAAAACAGGGCCCCACTCTCTCATAGCACACATCAAAGTGGGGACATTACAAGCTGCACTGGAGGCAAAGACTGAAGTCCTACCAGCTACAAGTCAGTAGAACATTTACTTAGTCTAGCATCCAATGTAACAGTTACAGCATATTATTAACTAGCTATAGTATGCAGCAGATCTTTGCTTTTCCGATTGGTGTTTTTTTTACAAAGTATGAAGCAACTGAATTAAAATCAATGGAATATAAGATAATGGTACTGTGGGTGTCAAAAACGTAAGAAACGTATTTCATTTTACCCAGAATGTGGCAATATTAATTTTTCAAAGCTGTTGTTTTTATGTGGCTACATTCTCTCGAGATCTGCGAAATACAACTGTGATGATGATATGCTAACATGTGCAGCGTTGTGTTTTGATCCAGCATGTTGTGATGACAACTGTGATGATGATATGCTAACATGTGCAGCCTTGTGTTTTGATCCAGGTTGTGGTGATGACAACTGTGATGATGATATGCTAACATGTGCAGCCTTGTGTCTTGATCCAGCTTGTGGTGATGACAACTGTGATGATGATATGCTAACATGTGCAGCCCTGTGTTTTGATCCAGTCTGTGGTGATGACAACTGTGATGATGATATGCTAACATGTGCAGCCTTG
>NC_049993.1:1102853-1110533 GCF_000003815.2 Branchiostoma floridae | reverse complement strand
GTATGGTCGCAATAGGCAGATGATCTATGGGTGCTCAGTCACAACAGTCGGAGCCTCTGTTAAAATCAGTTCCAAACAGATTTAATGCTTACTTTTTCAACAGTCTGAGAGAATATTTATTCATCTACAGGCTGCAAGTGTACTTTATGCTTAATATAAGCATTGATGCCTATGGTAGATTGTTGACATCATGTTTAATTATGTTGTTGTTTAACAATGTAACCTTATATTAGACATTCCGATGAGGAGATTAGTCAATAATGTCTATAACTGTTAGGTGTGGGTACGGTGTACCGGTGCACAACTGTTTTTTCTCATTGGGCTGGTCCAGAAAACCGGACCTGAAAAAATTTGATGGACCAGATGTTGGACCGATTGGAAAATGAACAGATTATATGATCAGGCTTTCACACGTTTTTTGGAGGGTACCGGTCTAGGCAAATGACAAGAGCGAATCAGAGTAAAGTCTATAGTCAATTTTACCAACTTTTACATTCAATAGTACAGAGGCAGTTAGGATTTTAAAACGCCAGTGGGAGTCGAATACTGCATAAAACAGATGTCTTTTTACTAAAATGGACCATTGTTTTGTATGGTCCATTCACAAGTTTTCACAATCATACTGTATGAGGTTCAGGTCCGGACCTGGACCTGATCCTCTGAACCTGAACCGGACCTGGACCTGAATTTTCTGAACCGGTTAGTTAGTTAGTTTATTTTGATCCACATTTAGCCTCCTCAGAGGCTATTCTTCTATTTAAGACAGCTCTCTTGCTTAATATCATTAGGCATTTTGATCGATGCAGAATGCAGAACTTTGTGTCTCTGACACTGCACATGTGTGTATGTATAGCATAGAGCTTTTCAGCCTACTAGTATAATTATGTAAGCACTCACTTTTGTCAGTAAGGGGGTTGAGTTTTTTGCCGGTGCGTAGCACCGGCTATGAGACGGGAGAAGCGGTTGCATGGATGCATGGATAGATGGATGGATCGGTCACTTTAACCAAATAGCCCTTCTATACGTGCTATTTCATAATCGAGCCAGCGTGGCCGAGCGGTCTACAGCACGCACGGTACCTATCTTCCGTAGATCGTAGGTTCGAACCCCACTTGCTAAATTTTTTTTTTCTTTGTTAGGCAAATCTCATGTAGTGTTTTTTTAATAATGTTTTTTTTAATAGAAGAAAGACCAATTCAGTAATTCGATGTTTAAAAACTCTTTTTTCGTGTGATTTTGTTTAACATCCAGGCTTTTTCCAAAATACGCACCGGCCAGCTTTTTTCAGAAGCTTTCTTGTTTAAATCCCAGCTTTGTATTTCAGTGGTTCCAGTATCAGAAACAGAAAATGTTCTGGGATGAGAGCTGGATCATTGACTATGGTGATATCAGACCAGGTATGTAGCATGTTGTACAGCGCTTGTGAAGATACCTGATTTTCAACTTAAATCTTAGCATAGAAGGCTATTGTAGCATTTCGTCATACATTATATAATATATACAATGTAGATAGTACTGTAATAACAAGACCCTTATTTCTCATGATTTATGTTCACCTTTACTTGACTTCCAAATTCTGTAAGAATGAAACACCCACCACTATGGACTGATAATATCATTGATTATTTTTTAATTTATTAGCCTCGGTAACATACCATTTGCCCAATTCTTAGTTACTCAGCTACAACGTACATATGTCACATGTTTGAATGTCCTATCATGAAATGCAGTTGATCCATTCCTCATTGATCGTGTAAATGAAATACTGATTTGCTATACATCAGGGCTCTAGCCAGCTCGAAATTTTTATCCGTCTGCCAATTCCCATTGTCGCGAAAACTGCGAAAATTATCTGATTTCGACTGAACTGAGACCTTGAAAAACGTTTTTTTAATGAGATAATCGTATGCAAAAGAGCGCCAACACACATTGTCAACAATAATAACGAAAGCAAAACAAACAGTGTGTGGCTTTTACGGCCGTGGACGGCGTCCCCAAGCCGCCTGTAGCTTCCACCAAGAATTGGTTTTAAAATTTTTCCGTCATATGCAGCAAATTTCCGTCAATTGACGGAAAAACGGACGCTGGCTAGTGCCCTGCTATACATGTATCATATATAATTATGTACAGTAATTGTACAGAACAGATGTGATTGCACGCTTTGATTAATAATCCAAAACGTTTAGATGGATGATATTAAGTACTCTGCTGCAGCAGCATAAGTAGTCCAGTATACACATGGTGTCAAAAACAAAAATTTCTGATTACTAACAGTACTTCTGAAAATCAGACTAAGAGGTTCACTAGGGGGTTCTTCTTCATTTTACTTTCTTGGCTAAGGTTAGGTAATGCTTGTTTCAACAACTTAACAGGATATGGGAGAATTCTTTTTATACAACCAGCAGGTACTTACATTATATGTAGCCGATGTAGGTGGCACTTTTGCGGCGAGAACACAATCCCAAACGTGGCTAAGCTTGTATTCCCCCTTGTCCCAGTTCATCACTCACGACAGGGGTTGACTTTCTTATCCTGATTGCCTCCTTGATCCACCGTGCCTGCCTGTTGTCTTCCCTGTCTATAACCTTGGCCCCCTCCCAGTCAATTACGCAATTGTTCCTGGCAATATGATCTGTAACTGCCGACTTCTTTTCTCCTTTTTGCTCATGTCTTTTCTGAGATCATGTGTTAAAGCAAAAGCACCACCTATATTGGCTTATATAGTGGTTAGAGAAGCAGAACTCCAGTTAGAAGCTCTGACGAAGGTGTGGGAGAGACATCTAACGTATGCAATGCTGGTTGTGTGAAAAGAATTCTCCCACGTCCTGTATTCTATCGACCCGATGAAACTATTTTCGGAACTTGTTGCCAGATCATGGGATCCGCGGGTTCATGGGCAGCATCCTGAGTGTGAACACTGGGAACAGCAGCACCATCAACACCAGTCTGGTGTCCACACAGAACAACATCAACAGCCGGACACAGCGCAAGCAGATCTTTGCACAGACCGGAATCTTGTAAGGAAAATTATACAGAACACCATCATTTCATGATGAAATTTGGTTGAAAGTGCATGTTTTAAGTAGTTGGTAGTATACAGAATGTAGTACTTTTCTGGCTGCTGACATTTATCAATTGATCATGTTTTCTGGATCAGAAAGTTGTTCCTCATTGCTATCAATTAAGAAATATTTATCTAAATGGTTCTCCAAGACTTTAGCCATAGGTAGTACAGTAGGTTAAGTAAGTAGTTCAGTAAGTAGAACCTTATGTAGTACAGTAGTATCTACAAATTAAAAGCTATCTTTAAGCATTCTATATAAAAGCATGCTTTAAGATGCATTTTTCACGAAAGAAATCCTTTACGTTACTGTAATGCTTCATGAATGCTTTGTGGAAGCTTAAAGACCAGATTTTGTCTTTTCGTAAATCTTCAGACTATAATCTTTGTTGTCTTTACTACCATGATCATGCCATCATGATGATGATGGTTTGCAATGCTCTATGCCCACAGTGACGGCAGGACAGTGGCCATAAAGAAGGTCCAAAAGCAGTGCTTTCAGCTGACCAAGACCATCAGGAGGGAAGTGCAGCAAGTCAGGTGGGATATTACATCACTTCATAAGTCCTATGGCCTTGTGACAGTGGCAAGCCTTATAGGGGCATGTTTGGGCATGATGTACCTGCTATACACGAGTCAGGGGTAGGAGGAACCCCTTGTATCCTTGGTCGGAAGTCCTCCTAGGAGACGGATACTCAGAACAACAAACCTGCATCTGCTGGGGCCGTCTTACAAGTGGCATACAATTCTGTCCCTGTGAGACTTAGTGCGACAGTGGACGAGAGGGTGGAGAAGGAATTGCACACCCCTCCTTCACCTTAAAAAGTCATGTGCAGGTCAGGCAAACAGGTTGCTGAACCCACCGGCAAGTGCCTGTTTGCCTGCTCATCTGTCAAAGAATCGACAGGAGAATCCGATCATAAGTCAGGTTGTGTGGTGTAACAGCAAGGTGTTTGATCATTATCATCAATAACCCAGAGGTCCTGGCTTCAAATATGTTGATGCAAAACTGATCTTGTGCCATTTGGAAAGGCACTTTCCTAACTTCACTCAGGTGAAAATGAGTACCAGTTGCATCTTAGGTAGGTCATTCCTTGGGTAGGACGGTGATTGGAGATCCTGTGTATGAGGACACACTTAAAGCATTGTTAAAGAACCCACCACACTTATTGAAAAGATTAGGACACCATCTCAATGTGAGTGGATTTAACCCTACAGTCCTATGGCCTCACCTGGGGCAATTACTGTTGTATTGAGGTTATACAAATGTAGTTAAAGTGGCCACTTCTGCTCTGTCGTTCAACAAACTGCTAAGAAACAGTAATCACTGCTGACCCCTGACCTCCTGACCTGGCACTAACTTTGATTAATGAGTTACGATGTTGATTTATGTTTATGTATATATTGTTACAGTTATTAACTTTGTTTTCTTCACTGTTTACTTTATCTGATTTCTTTGTTATACTATTTTGTGTAACTATGTTATTCTGTACAGGCACGCCAGGAAAGCAGTCCGCAAAGTACTGAGTGTGTCAACCCTGTATAAAGAAAATAGAAATAAATAAATAAACAAATAAATAAATAGTCGTTGTTTTGCAGGGGTCTGGACCATCCAAACCTCTGTAAGTTCATTGGTGGATCCATCGAGGTGCCGAGCGTTGCCATCATCACTGAGTACTGCCCCAAGGGAAGCCTGAATGACGTCCTGCTGAATGATGACATCCCACTCAACTGGGGTTTCAGGTAAGGAATGTTTCTGTTGAAACAAAGCTAGGTTCGCTTTGACACAACCGATCCCTCTGACCTTGGAAGTTAGCAACATGCAGTCCAGACTGTAATTGGATGGGAGACCACCAAGGAAGACTGGATGTTGTAGCTGGGTCATACCAAAGACTCTTAAAAATGGTACTTCTTTCTCTACTAAGAGGAAGAGTATGAAGCTAAACACACTTCAGTGTGACCCCAGGGCTTTGAAATGGAGATGGGTGCTGGGCCTTCGCATCAGAATGTGACCTATGGCAACTAAATTAGCTTTAGGGGGTCAATTATAGAGAGTGTAGGTTAAACATGTTGCAGTTTTCGTCAGTGACACTGAAATGATCTGGAAGAAACAGGTCTTTTATACCCTAACTATGCTTTCTTCCAGATCACTTCAGTGTCACTGACGAAAAATGCTGTCTGACCGTTTCCAAATCATATCCAGTTGCTTGAGTGAGTAACTGCTTTTTGGTGTATCTTATTACCTGGATGTCTAACCTTCATCGACGTCACTCAGTAGTTGTTGCCCAGTTGTCCCAGTTCAAACAAACAGCTCAGACTAAACCCTTTCTTCCTCAGGTTCTCCTTTGCCACAGACATTGCCCGGGCGATGAGCTATCTGCACGACAGGAAGATTTTCCATGGCCGCTTGAAATCTTCCAACTGCATCATTGATGACCGATGGGTGGTGAAGATTTCAGGTAGGTAATGTTTTCTAGAAATAATACTGTCATACACTTCTCAATAATAGTTTAATCTCTAATTCACTGAGAAACCAGAAAAAGCAACCTAAGGTTGAGTAATAAGTAATAAACCAAAATGAGTGAACAAACAGCTGCTGTTAAATTTGAAAAATAGTAGAAGTACATAAATTTTGTACCAAATACAAAAAAAAGCCCTCTCAAGTTGAAATGGCCTAAAGCCTAAGTCACACATCCAGAACGGAAGTGTGATGTCAGCAAAGGGTCAAAGGTGCATGGCAGTTGGTATCGACTCCAGTCTTGGGTGATTTGAACTTGAGAAGGATCAGAGGACTGATCGAAAGCCTGTTGGCAGGCTTTTAGCCAGGACGCGCTTTTCTTAGAATAACAAGAAATTTGACCCTCTGGACGCTCTTGCTCTGGGGAGAAAATCCACTGACAAGCATGAAATTCTGATTGACCAGGGATGCTACCAGGTCATCTGTGGTCACAGTCTTCTACTGTGGCCTCTGTAACTGTATTTTTGCCTTTTAGGATACCTTAGAATACACTATTTTTAATTTAAAATCATCAAAAACTCTCGGACCCCCTACAATAGTCACTTACCACGACTCACCAATAAGTTTGGACTCCCTATAATAAAATCCTAGCTACAAGCCTGCCTGTTGGTAAGAGCTTTATATTGTGAATGGAAAGATGGTCCATAAAATCATTTTAACATAATGAAGAGAGTTTGTCCTGACTTCCCAGACTACGGACTGCAGATCTTCAGGAAGGAGGATGTGGTGACGTATGAGGACACGTACCGTCAGCAGCTGGCACGGGTGTACTTCCCACCTGAGGTGCACCACTGTCCTGACCTCCGCTATACCGGACCTACTGATGTCTACAGGTACCGCTGCATGGTCGTGTTTCTGAAGAACACAGCTCTATGAAAGCAAATGTCTGGTTGGATTTCGATTTCTCTTGTTTGAACCACTTAAACTGCTTTTATCATAGGGAGCTTGAGGATTTTGCTCACAATCTGCGTATGTCATTGCACATGCCTGTAGATAATGTACAAACTACATTCTACAAACCCAGCCATCATTGACAAGCCTCTTTCTCTTCCTCCCTTCCACTCAATGTGTTTTGAATTCAGACAGTTTCTGCAGTAGGATTACACCTTTCTATGTCGTTTTATTACATGTGTTGAGTCTGGCTGGACAGCTACAGCATTTGACAAATTAGCTGCAAATACTTAAGCAGTTAGTTTGCCCCTGTAGTAATATTGTTGTATATCAAACACATACTTCTTCCAGGATTGAGTCATTTGAATGCCTTCTATTATCTATGGGTGTACAGAGGGATGACATAGACATGTACCTGTTTACAATTTGCAAGCAAAATCCCCCCTCTAAGGAAATCAGTTTATGTGGTTCAAATTCATACATTGTAATGATGGAAGCAC
The DNA here is from genome assembly GCF_000003815.2 of Branchiostoma floridae. NCBI lineage: Eukaryota > Metazoa > Chordata > Leptocardii > Amphioxiformes > Branchiostomatidae > Branchiostoma > Branchiostoma floridae. Next base: position 1,103,563 of record NC_049993.1, on the reverse strand, counting down.
ATTGTTATCACCTAAGAAGTCCATTGACACCCCTCCAAAACCTACAAATTAAAGTCTCATTTTGCTAACTGTACAGATGATAAGGAAATGTTGTATGTTGGTGTTAGAAACACATTAAACCCTTGTCTACATGAACTACTTTTATTTCGACACCTGACATTTCTTTGCTGTTTCCTTAGCTTTGCTGTCATACTTGCAGAGATTGGCTCCCGGAATGACCCATCCCTACCGGTGAGTAAAAGTTATTCATAGACATTCCGCAGGTCTCCTTGTAGAAAAAGTACACTCATCCTAGGTATTTGAAAAAACAAAAAACAACAGCAACTCAACCATAAAAAGTTCTGGGCATTGTGATGGTGAGCCAGGCAAGTCAGCAAAGCTCAGTCAGGCCCGGGCTAGCTCAGGACCGCCCGGATTTGCATCTTCACCCACCCTCTGCCCTTAATCTACGATATACACCATTTAGCTTACTACATAGTTTATTTATGTGGAATTTCGGAATATACTTTCAGTTTATGGCAACCATATTCTGAATAATTAGAATTAGAATCTCCCCTGAATGCCCGCGGCTGATTGATTGATTGATTGATATTCTGTAATTAAAAGTTAAGGCGTTTTTTCTCTCAGAAAAGTGCCCACCCGTTACGAAGTGATCCTGTCGCAATAAGCTGCACCTGCCGTCTTTCTTGGCCTTTTTTCCCCTTTTTTTT